>NC_137687.1:23261808-23369308 GCF_963989245.1 Nansenia antarctica
TCCTGTACCTCCTGTTCGAGGGCAGCTTGACAAAGTGTACGTGCCCAGGGTGGGTCGGGTCCCTGGAGATCTTGGAGGCCCTCCTGAGACAGCGTGTGTTGTACAGCTCCTCCAGAGAGGGGAGGGGGGCGCCGGTGATCTTCTGTGCTGTTCTCACGACTCTCTGTAGCGCGTTTCTCTCCGCTGTTGTGCAGCTGTGGAACCAGTTGGAGATGCCGTAGGTGAGGATGCTCTCCACTGCGCCGTGGTAGAAGGCCACCAGTATCTCCTGCTTGTTGTGTACTTTCCTGAGGCATCTCAGGGTGTATAGCCGCTGTTGTGCCCTCTTGATGGTGCCTTTTGTGTTGTCCTTCCAGGCCAGGTCATCCTGCATGTTGTGTCCCAGGAATCGGAGGGTTGAGACTCTCTTCACGCTCTCTCCGTCGATGAGCAGGGGCTGGATCTCGGACTTTTTCCTCCTGAAGTCTACGATGAATTCCTGGGTCTTTGACTTGTTTAGCAGCAGGTTGTTAACCTTGCACAGCTTGCTCAGTTGCTCTACCTCACCTCCTGTTATGAAGTATAGCCTCCTGTTATGAAGTATAACCTCCTGTTATGAAGTATAGTCTCCTGTTATGAAGTATAACCTCTGTTATGAAGTATAACCTCTGTTATGAAGTATAGGGCCCTATTATGCACTTCATCAATAAGACGAGGCGGTAGATCTAAACTTAAGACGTGGAGGCGTGATCAAGGCCGCTTTGCTATTATGCGTGCTGTAGTGGGCGCCTAAAACCCGGCGCTAAGCATAGAAATTAGTCATGGGTGTGTTTTGGGCGTCTTCTCAATCAACCCAATCAGCGTGCCAGGTGCCATTCCCTTTAAGAACCGGCTGCGTTGAGTCATTAGCGCTATGCTATTATGGAAGTCCTGAGAAGGAGGTCAGCGCGCTTCTCTGCCTCTCCCTTCTGAAATAAAGCATTTATACTGTGACCGTAATTGACGTCTTGCCGTGGAGCCACGTGCGTGTTCATGTGTGCCCACATGCATGCGCAAACCGCGGAGGCGCGCTCGTGTTTCAAAACGTGCATGAAGTCTAAACTTAAGAACTTTTCAAACCACTTCTTAGCGCTAGGAGCAAAGTCAGATCGCATAATAGCAGGGGCGCCTAGTGCACTTCATTAACATATGAACACTCCCACAATGAGCAATATATGCACGGGAGTTTTACGTCTTATGTGTGGGCGCCTATCGACACCTGCATAATAGCAGTAGCGCGTATGAAGCGCATAATAAGGGTGGGGGTAGGTCTTAACCTGGCGGTGCGTCTTAATTAACACTTAAGACGGCAAGTTAAGAAGTGCATAATAGGGCCCATAGTCTCCTGTTATGAAGTATAACCTCTGTTATGAAGTATAACCTCTGTTATGAAGTATAACCTCTGTTATGAAGTATAACCTCTGTTATGAAGTATAGCCTCCTGTTATGAAGTATAACCTCTGTTATGAAGTATAACCTCCTGTTATGAAGTATAACCTCTGTTATGAAGTATAGTCTCCTGTTATGAAGTATAACCTCTGTTATGAAGTATAACCTCCTGTTATGAAGTATAACCTCTGTTATGAAGTATAACCTCTGTTATGAAGTATAGTCTCCTGTTATGAAGTATAACCTCTGTTATGAAGTATAACCTCCTGTTATGAAGTATAACCTCTGTTATGAAGTATAACCTCTGTTATGAAGTATAACCTCCTGTTATGAAGTATAACCTCTGTTATGAAGTATAACCTCTGTTATGAAGTATAGCCTCCTGTTATGAAGTATAACCTCTGTTATGAAGTATAACCTCTGTTATGAAGTATAACCTCTGTTATGAAGTATAACCTCTGTTATGAAGTATAGCCTCCTGTTATGAAGTATAGTCTCCTGTTATGAAGTATAACCTCTGTTATGAAGTATAACCTCCTGTTATGAAGTATAGTCTCCTGTTATGAAGTATAGTCTCCTGTTATGAAGTATTACCTCTGTTATGAAGTATAACCTCCTGTTATGAAGTATAACCTCTGTTATGAAGTATAGCCTCCTGTTATGAAGTATAGTCTCCTGTTATGAAGTATAACCTCTGTTATGAAGTATAACCTCTGTTATGAAGTATAACCTCTGTTATGAAGTATAACCTCTGTTATGAAGTATAGCCTCCTGTTATGAAGTATAACCTCTGTTATGAAGTATAACCTCTGTTATGAAGTATAACCTCTGTTATGAAGTATAACCTCCTGTTATGAAGTATAACCTCTGTTATGAAGTATAGCCTCCTGTTATGAAGTATAGTCTCCTGTTATGAAGTATAACCTCTGTTATGAAGTATAACCTCTGTTATGAAGTATAACCTCTGTTATGAAGTATAGTCTCCTGTTATGAAGTATAGCCTCCTGTTATGAAGTATAGTCTCCTGTTATGAAGTATAACCTCTGTTATGAAGTATAACCTCCTGTTATGAAGTATAGCCTCCTGTTATGAAGTATAGTTGTTACGGCTGGGCCTTCACACACGCCCTCCCCCGCCCCCACAGCTCGAGCACCCGCCCCCACAACTCGAGCACAGCGTGCTCTCCGCCGCAGGTGAAGCTCGTTCCCGGTGATTGGAGGGTTATCCAGCCACAGCCAAACCAACACACCTGTCTCCACTCCCAATCAACCCTCTGGCTACATCTACCCTGGACTCCCTTCATTCATCGTCAGTTCTTCCCTAAGAATGACCTGGCAAGTATCCTCTGTGACTAGTCGTGAACTTTGCTCTCGTGCCTAACTTTGTGATTCGTTTATATCTTATGTACTGGCCTACCGTGGAGACTTACCCTGTTTTTCTGTTCCTCCACAGCCCACGCCAACCACTACCGCCAGCCCGCCAGGTTGAAACCCCCGGACTCATCCTTTCAGTTTTTCCACTGTAAATAAATACCCTACGGGGCTTCACAGTATTCTGCCTCCGTTGTCGTGTCCTTGAGCCCCCTCGCCACCGTGGCTTAACAGAAGAACTGACCATGCAATTGGGCTCAGACGACACGAAGGACCGGGCACCATCTCCCACCCCTGGATCCGGTCCGACGGCTATCCAAATCCTCGCTGAACACACTCACCTCCTCCAGGCGGCCGCTACAGCGTGCCAGGCCCTGAACACTCGCATTACAACCCAGGAGGCTAACCAGGAGCACCGCGCCACCCAGATGCAGCACCTCATCACTACGACCCAAGCGCTTACGGCACAGGTGGCCGCGCTCGCAGCCTTTGCCCCCCCCCCTGCTCTCCCTGACCCTGCCCAGCTACCGGCACCACCTACTGGACAGCCACGGGAGCCCCACCTAGCCAGCCCCCGCCCCTTCGACGGAGTCTTCGCCCAGTTCCGAGGCTTCATCCTCCAGTGTGAGTTGGTGTTCTCGCATCAGCCCAGCCAGTTCTGGTCGCCGGCAGCCCGGGTGGCGTTTATCACCAACCTCACCACCGGCGACGCCCTGAATTGGGTCCAGGCCACCCTCTGCGCTCGCCCTGACCTGTTCGGTGACTACGCTACCTTCCTCACGGAGTTCAAGAGGGTTTTCGACCACCCCACTGCAGGACAGGAGGTCGGGGCGCGACTGATGTCACTCCACCAGGGGAACCGGACCGCGGCGGCCTACTCTACCGAGTTTCGCACCCTGGCAGCCGGAAGCGGATGGAATGACAGGGCACTGCGATCTGCTTTCCGCCAGGGGCTGAGTGAGGTCATCAAGGACGAGCTCGTCCGGGACAGACCCGCCACCCTGGACGAACTAGTGGCCCTAGCCATCGACGTTGACGAGCGCTCCCGGGAGCGTCGGAGAGAGAGAGGGTGCTACCAGACCAGCTCGCCACGCCCCCAGGACCCTATCGTCACAGCCAACCCCTCCTCCGCACGGGAGTCGACCTACACCCCATCCACTGGCGAGGAGCCGATGCAGCTTGGTCGAGCCCGCCTCACCACGGCGGAGAAGGAGAGGAGAAGGGCCCAGGGCCTGTGCCTCTACTGTGGAGAGAAGGGACACCTCCGTGACACCTGCCCGTCCCTATCAAAAGGGCAGGCTCACCCGAAGGGGGAATCCGGGTGAGCCGTGTCTCTCAATCCCCACCTACCACCAGCCCAGCCAGGTTCTCTGTCACCCTCTCCTGGCAGGGGCAGAACCTCACGGTCGAGGCCATCATTGACTCGGGAGCAGACGAGAACTTCATGGACGCCCAGCTGGCCCGCTCAGCTGCCATTCCCCTCGTTGCCCTCGAGACCCCCCTCTCCGTCTCAGCCCTAGACGGACACAGCCTGGGGCCTCTCACCCACCGCTCTACACCCCTCTCCTTGACCGTCTCTGGGAACCATGTGGAGGAGATCCGGTTCTACATCCTCAAGACCCCCCAGTCCCCGCTCATCCTGGGACGACCGTGGCTCGAGCTCCACATTCCCCATGTCAGCTATGGTGAGGGACGTATCCTGAGCTGGAGTACCGCATGTTACGCCCGGTGCCTCCGTGCCGCCCATACCCCCTCATCGCCTCTGCGACCGCCTCCGGCTCCCCCTGACCTCTCCTCCATCCCAGAGGTCTACCACGACCTCGGAGAGGCCTTCAGCAAGGAGCTTGCTCGCACCCTGCCCCCTCACCGGCCCTACGACTGTGCCGTCGAGCTCCGCCCTGGCAACAAACTTCCAGTCAGTCGCCTCTACAACCTTGCCCCCCCGGAGAAGGCAGCCATGGACACCTACATCTCCGACTGTCTGGCTGAGGGGCTCATCCGTCCATCACACTCCCCGGTGGCAGCGGGGTTTTTCTTCGTTAAGAAGAAGGATGGAACCCTCAGGCCATGCATTGACTACCGTGAGCTCAATGCCATCACCGTCCGGAACACCTATCCTCTCCCCCTCATGAGCTCCAACTTTGAGCCCCTCCTTGGGGCCACCATCTTCACTAAGCTGGACCTCCGGAACGCCTACCATCTGGTCCGGATTCGTGAGGGTGACGAGTGGAAGACGGCGTTCAAGACCCCCCGTGGCCACTATGAGTATCTCGTCATGCCCTTCGGTCTCACTAACGCCCCCTCTGTCTTTCAGGCCCTCATGAACGACGTCCTCAGGGACATGCTGGACATCTTTGTCGTCCTCTACTTAGATGACATCTTAGTATTCTCCAGGAACCCTGAGGAGCACATCCAACATGTCCGCCTAGTCCTCCAGCGCCTACTGGAGAATCGCCTTTTTATTAAGGCTGAGAAATGCTCCTTCCACACTCACTCTGTGGAGTTCCTGGGTCTCATCGTGGAGGGTGGGTTGACTCGCCCTGACCCCAAGAAGACTCAGGCCGTCGTCGAGTGGGGCCAACCTACCACCCGGAAACAGCTGCAGTCCTTCCTCGGCTTTGCCAACTTTTACCGGCGATTCATCCGGGACTTCAGCCGGGTAGCCGCCCCCCTCACCGCCCTCACCTCCCCCCTGCGCCAGTTCACATGGACACCTGCAGCCAGCGCGGCCTTCAGTGAACTGAAGAGGCTCTTCACCTCGGCGCCGGTCCTGATAAACCCAGACCCCTCTAGGCCCTTCATTGTGGAGGTGGACGCCTCAGACACAGGCGTCGGTGGTGTGCTCTCTCAACAGTCGGAGGACCAGACCGTGCACCCCTGCGCCTTCTACTCCCGCCGTTATACCTCCGCCGAGGCCAACTATGACATCGGGAACCGCGAGCTGCTGGCGGTGGTGGAGGCGTTCCACGAGTGGCGGCACTGGCTGGAGGGCGCAGAGCACCCCTTCACCGTCTGGTCGGACCATAAGAACCTGACCTACATCAAGTCAGCCAGGCGGTTGAACTCCCGTCAGGCACGCTGGGCCCTGTTCCTCGGGCGGTTCAACTTCCTCCTCACGTTCCGTCCGGGCTCCCTGAACGCCAAGGCGGACTCCCTCTCTCGACTCCATGCTGCAGAGGAGGAACCCACCACTCCTAACACCATCGTTCCATCCTCCCGGGTCGTTGGAGTGGTCACCCTGGAGATCGAGGCGGTGGTCAGAGCTGCACAGCGCACCCAGCCAGATCCCCGACCGGGGTCCCCCGGCCGTCTCTTCGTCCCGGACGCCGTCAGGACCAAGGTGATGCAGTGGGGCCACGCCAGCCGCTTCGCCTGCCATCCTGGGGCCCTACGCACACTGTCCTTCCTGCGCCGGCGGTTCTGGTGGTCCACCATGTCCGCGAACGTCAGGGAGTTCGTCTCGGCCTGCCCTACCTGCGCTCGCAGCAAGGCATCCCACCGGCCGCCTTCAGGACTGCTGCGGCCTCTACCCGTGCCCGGTCGACCGTGGTCCCACCTCGCCATGGACTTCGTGACCGGCCTTCCCCCGTCTCTAGGCAACACGGTCATCCTTACCATCGTGGACCGCTTCTCCAAGTCCGTGCGGTTGGTAGCTCTGGCAAAGCTACCGACCTCGGCGGAGACGGCAGAGCTACTCACCACCCACGTCTTCCGCCTTTACGGGCTTCCCCAGGATGTGGTTTCCGACCGTGGCCCCCAGTTCACATCCAAGGTGTGGCAGGCCTTCTGTTCTGGGATTGGGGCCACGACCAGCCTCTCCTCCGGCTACCATCCCCAGACCAATGGGCAGGCGGAGAGAGCCAACCAGAGCCTGGAGTCGGCACTCCGCTGCATGTCCTCCCTCCATCCATCCTCCTGGAGCAAGGACCTACCCTGGGTGGAGTACTCTCTGAACGCCTTGGTAAATGAAGCCACCGGCCGGTCCCCCTTCGAGTGCTCCTTGGGGTACCAGCCACCCCTGCTTTCTACCCAGGAGGGCGAAGCGTCGGTACCATCGGTCCAGGCACACCTCCTTCGCTGTCGTCGGGTCTGGACCTCCGTACGCTCGGCCTTGCTTCGGGCCACCGCCCGAACTACCCGAAGCGCCAACCGTCGTCGCACTCCAGCTCCGGTGTACCAGGTGGGCCAGAGGGTCTGGCTCTCCACGGCGGATCTCCCCCTCAATGTCCCCTCCCGGAAGTTGGCGTCGAGATACATCGGCCCCTACGCCATCGACCGGGTCCTCAACCCCGCTGCCATCCGGCTGGTCCTCCCTCACTCCCTCCGTCGGATCCACCCGGTGTTCCACGTCTCCCGGGTTAAGCCCCATGTCGCCAGCGACCTGATGCCACCAGCCCCTGCACCGCCCCCTCCTCAGTTGGTGGATGGCCACCCCCAGTGGGCGGTAAGGAAGATCCTCAGGGTTCGTCGCTGTGGCCGGGGTTTCCAGTACCTGGTGGACTGGGAAGGATATGGCCCAGAGGAACGGAGCTGGATCCCCCGGTCCCAGATCATGTCCCCAGTCCTCCTCAGGGACTTCTATCGGGCCCACCCGGAGGCTCCGGGCCGGTCGCCAGGAGGCTCCCCCCCACAAAGTGTACGTGCCCAGGGTGGGTCGGGTCCCTGGAGATCTTGGAGGCCCTCCTGAGACAGCGTGTGTTGTACAGCTCCTCCAGAGAGGGGAGGGGGGCGCCGGTGATCTTCTGTGCTGTTCTCACGACTCTCTGTAGCGCGTTTCTCTCCGCTGTTGTGCAGCTGTGGAACCAGTTGGAGATGCCGTAGGTGAGGATGCTCTCCACTGCGCCGTGGTAGAAGGCCACCAGTATCTCCTGCTTGTTGTGTTCTTTCCTGAGGCATCTCAGGGTGTATAGCCGCTGTTGTGCCCTCTTGATGGTGCCTTTTGTGTTGTCCTTCCAGGCCAGGTCATCCCGCATGTTGTGTCCCAGGAATCGGAGGGTTGAGACTCTCTTCACGCTCTCTCCGTCGATGAGCAGGGGCTGGATCTCGGACTTTTTCCTCCTGAAGTCTACGATGAATTCCTGGGTCTTTGACTTGTTTAGCAGCAGGTTGTTAACCTTGCACAGCTTGCTCAGTTGCTCTACCTCACCTCCTGTTATGAAGTATAGCCTCCTGTTATGAAGTATAACCTCCTGTTATGAAGTATAGTCTCCTGTTATGAAGTATAACCTCTGTTATGAAGTATAACCTCTGTTATGAAGTATAGGGCCCTATTATGCACTTCATCAATAAGACGAGGCGGTAGATCTAAACTTAAGACGTGGAGGCGTGATCAAGGCCACTTTGCTATTATGCGTGCTGTAGTGGGCGCCTAAAACCCGGCGCTAAGCATAGAAATTAGTCATGGGTGTGTTTTGGGCGTCTTCTCAATCAACCCAATCAGCGTGCCAGGTGCCATTCCCTTTAAGAACCGGCTGCGTTGAGTCATTAGCGCTATGCTATTATGGAAGTCCTGAGAAGGAGGTCAGCGCGCTTCTCTGCCTCTCCCTTCTGAAATAAAGCATTTATACTGTGACCGTAATTGACGTCTTGCCGTGGAGCCACGTGCGTGTTCATGTGTGCCCACATGCATGCGCAAACCGCGGAGGCGCGCTCGTGTTTCAAAACGTGCATGAAGTCTAAACTTAAGAACTTTTCAAACCACTTCTTAGCGCTAGGAGCAAAGTCAGATCGCATAATAGCAGGGGCGCCTAGTGCACTTCATTAACATATGAACACTCCCACAATGAGCAATATATGCACGGGAGTTTTACGTCTTATGTGTGGGCGCCTATCGACACCTGCATAATAGCAGTAGCGCGTATGAAGCGCATAATAAGGGTGGGGGTAGGTCTTAACCTGGCGGTGCGTCTTAATTAACACTTAAGACGGCAAGTTAAGAAGTGCATAATAGGGCCCATAGTCTCCTGTTATGAAGTATAACCTCTGTTATGAAGTATAACCTCTGTTATGAAGTATAACCTCTGTTATGAAGTATAACCTCTGTTATGAAGTATAGCCTCCTGTTATGAAGTATAACCTCTGTTATGAAGTATAACCTCCTGTTATGAAGTATAACCTCTGTTATGAAGTATAGTCTCCTGTTATGAAGTATAACCTCTGTTATGAAGTATAACCTCCTGTTATGAAGTATAACCTCTGTTATGAAGTATAACCTCTGTTATGAAGTATAGTCTCCTGTTATGAAGTATAACCTCTGTTATGAAGTATAACCTCCTGTTATGAAGTATAACCTCTGTTATGAAGTATAACCTCTGTTATGAAGTATAACCTCCTGTTATGAAGTATAACCTCTGTTATGAAGTATAACCTCTGTTATGAAGTATAGCCTCCTGTTATGAAGTATAACCTCTGTTATGAAGTATAACCTCTGTTATGAAGTATAACCTCTGTTATGAAGTATAACCTCTGTTATGAAGTATAGCCTCCTGTTATGAAGTATAGTCTCCTGTTATGAAGTATAACCTCTGTTATGAAGTATAACCTCCTGTTATGAAGTATAGTCTCCTGTTATGAAGTATAGTCTCCTGTTATGAAGTATTACCTCTGTTATGAAGTATAACCTCCTGTTATGAAGTATAACCTCTGTTATGAAGTATAGCCTCCTGTTATGAAGTATAGTCTCCTGTTATGAAGTATAACCTCTGTTATGAAGTATAACCTCTGTTATGAAGTATAACCTCTGTTATGAAGTATAACCTCTGTTATGAAGTATAGCCTCCTGTTATGAAGTATAACCTCTGTTATGAAGTATAACCTCTGTTATGAAGTATAACCTCTGTTATGAAGTATAACCTCCTGTTATGAAGTATAACCTCTGTTATGAAGTATAGCCTCCTGTTATGAAGTATAACCTCTGTTATGAAGTATAACCTCTGTTATGAAGTATAACCTCTGTTATGAAGTATAGTCTCCTGTTATGAAGTATAGCCTCCTGTTATGAAGTATAGTCTCCTGTTATGAAGTATAACCTCTGTTATGAAGTATAACCTCCTGTTATGAAGTATAGCCTCCTGTTATGAAGTATAGTTGTTACGGCTGGGCCTTCACACACGCCCTCCCCCGCCCCCACAGCTCGAGCACCCGCCCCCACAACTCGAGCACAGCGTGCTCTCCGCCGCAGGTGAAGCTCGTTCCCGGTGATTGGAGGGTTATCCAGCCACAGCCAAACCAACACACCTGTCTCCACTCCCAATCAACCCTCTGGCTACATCTACCCTGGACTCCCTTCATTCATCGTCAGTTCTTCCCTAAGAATGACCTGGCAAGTATCCTCTGTGACTAGTCGTGAACTTTGCTCTCGTGCCTAACTTTGTGATTCGTTTATATCTTATGTACTGGCCTACCGTGGAGACTTACCCTGTTTTTCTGTTCCTCCACAGCCCACGCCAACCACTACCGCCAGCCCGCCAGGTTGAAACCCCCGGACTCATCCTTTCAGTTTTTCCACTGTAAATAAATACCCTACGGGGCTTCACAGTATTCTGCCTCCGTTGTCGTGTCCTTGAGCCCCCTCGCCACCGTGGCTTAACAGAAGAACTGACCATGCAATTGGGCTCAGACGACACGAAGGACCGGGCACCATCTCCCACCCCTGGATCCGGTCCGACGGCTATCCAAATCCTCGCTGAACACACTCACCTCCTCCAGGCGGCCGCTACAGCGTGCCAGGCCCTGAACACTCGCATTACAACCCAGGAGGCTAACCAGGAGCACCGCGCCACCCAGATGCAGCACCTCATCACTACGACCCAAGCGCTTACGGCACAGGTGGCCGCGCTCGCAGCCTTTGCCCCCCCCCCTGCTCTCCCTGACCCTGCCCAGCTACCGGCACCACCTACTGGACAGCCACGGGAGCCCCACCTAGCCAGCCCCCGCCCCTTCGACGGAGTCTTCGCCCAGTTCCGAGGCTTCATCCTCCAGTGTGAGTTGGTGTTCTCGCATCAGCCCAGCCAGTTCTGGTCGCCGGCAGCCCGGGTGGCGTTTATCACCAACCTCACCACCGGCGACGCCCTGAATTGGGTCCAGGCCACCCTCTGCGCCCGCCCTGACCTGTTCGGTGACTACGCTACCTTCCTCACGGAGTTCAAGAGGGTTTTCGACCACCCCACTGCAGGACAGGAGGTCGGGGCGCGACTGATGTCACTCCACCAGGGGAACCGGACCGCGGCGGCCTACTCTACCGAGTTTCGCACCCTGGCAGCCGGAAGCGGATGGAATGACAGGGCACTGCGATCTGCTTTCCGCCAGGGGCTGAGTGAGGTCATCAAGGACGAGCTCGTCCGGGACAGACCCGCCACCCTGGACGAACTAGTGGCCCTAGCCATCGACGTTGACGAGCGCTCCCGGGAGCGTCGGAGAGAGAGAGGGCGCTACCAGACCAGCTCGCCACGCCCCCAGGACCCTATCGTCACAGCCAACCCCTCCTCCGCACGGGAGTCGACCTACACCCCATCCACTGGCGAGGAGCCGATGCAGCTTGGTCGAGCCCGCCTCACCACGGCGGAGAAGGAGAGGAGAAGGGCCCAGGGCCTGTGCCTCTACTGTGGAGAGAAGGGACACCTCCGTGACACCTGCCCGTCCCTATCAAAAGGGCAGGCTCACCCGAAGGGGGAATCCGGGTGAGCCGTGTCTCTCAATCCCCACCTACCACCAGCCCAGCCAGGTTCTCTGTCACCCTCTCCTGGCAGGGGCAGAACCTCACGGTCGAGGCCATCATTGACTCGGGAGCAGACGAGAACTTCATGGACGCCCAGCTGGCCCGCTCAGCTGCCATTCCCCTCGTTGCCCTCGAGACCCCCCTCTCCGTCTCAGCCCTAGACGGACACAGCCTGGGGCCTCTCACCCACCGCTCTACACCCCTCTCCTTGACCGTCTCTGGGAACCATGTGGAGGAGATCCGGTTCTACATCCTCAAGACCCCCCAGTCCCCGCTCATCCTGGGACGACCGTGGCTCGAGCTCCACATTCCCCATGTCAGCTATGGTGAGGGACGTATCCTGAGCTGGAGTACCGCATGTTACGCCCGGTGCCTCCGTGCCGCCCATACCCCCTCATCGCCTCTGCGACCGCCTCCGGCTCCCCCTGACCTCTCCTCCATCCCAGAGGTCTACCACGACCTCGGAGAGGCCTTCAGCAAGGAGCGTGCTCGCACCCTGCCCCCTCACCGGCCCTACGACTGTGCCGTCGAGCTCCGCCCTGGCAACAAACTTCCAGTCAGTCGCCTCTACAACCTTGCCCCCCCGGAGAAGGCAGCCATGGACACCTACATCTCCGACTGTCTGGCTGAGGGGCTCATCCGTCCATCACACTCCCCGGTGGCAGCGGGGTTTTTCTTCGTTAAGAAGAAGGATGGAACCCTCAGGCCATGCATTGACTACCGTGAGCTCAATGCCATCACCGTCCGGAACACCTATCCTCTCCCCCTCATGAGCTCCAACTTTGAGCCCCTCCTTGGGGCCACCATCTTCACTAAGCTGGACCTCCGGAACGCCTACCATCTGGTCCGGATTCGTGAGGGTGACGAGTGGAAGACGGCGTTCAAGACCCCCCGTGGCCACTATGAGTATCTCGTCATGCCCTTCGGTCTCACTAACGCCCCCTCTGTCTTTCAGGCCCTCATGAACGACGTCCTCAGGGACATGCTGGACATCTTTGTCGTCCTCTACTTAGATGACATCTTAGTATTCTCCAGGAACCCTGAGGAGCACATCCAACATGTCCGCCTAGTCCTCCAGCGCCTACTGGAGAATCGCCTTTTTATTAAGGCTGAGAAATGCTCCTTCCACACTCACTCTGTGGAGTTCCTGGGTCTCATCGTGGAGGGTGGGTTGACTCGCCCTGACCCCAAGAAGACTCAGGCCGTCGTCGAGTGGGGCCAACCTACCACCCGGAAACAGCTGCAGTCCTTCCTCGGCTTTGCCAACTTTTACCGGCGATTCATCCGGGACTTCAGCCGGGTAGCCGCCCCCCTCACCGCCCTCACCTCCCCCCTGCGCCAGTTCACATGGACACCTGCAGCCAGCGCGGCCTTCAGTGAACTGAAGAGGCTCTTCACCTCGGCGCCGGTCCTGATAAACCCAGACCCCTCTAGGCCCTTCATTGTGGAGGTGGACGCCTCAGACACAGGCGTCGGTGGTGTGCTCTCTCAACAGTCGGAGGACCAGACCGTGCACCCCTGCGCCTTCTACTCCCGCCGTTATACCTCCGCCGAGGCCAACTATGACATCGGGAACCGCGAGCTGCTGGCGGTGGTGGAGGCGTTCCACGAGTGGCGGCACTGGCTGGAGGGCGCAGAGCACCCCTTCACCGTCTGGTCGGACCATAAGAACCTGACCTACATCAAGTCAGCCAGGCGGTTGAACTCCCGTCAGGCACGCTGGGCCCTGTTCCTCGGGCGGTTCAACTTCCTCCTCACGTTCCGTCCGGGCTCCCTGAACGCCAAGGCGGACTCCCTCTCTCGACTCCATGCTGCAGAGGAGGAACCCACCACTCCTAACACCATCGTTCCATCCTCCCGGGTCGTTGGAGTGGTCACCCTGGAGATCGAGGCGGTGGTCAGAGCTGCACAGCGCACCCAGCCAGATCCCCGACCGGGGTCCCCCGGCCGTCTCTTCGTCCCGGACGCCGTCAGGACCAAGGTGATGCAGTGGGGCCACGCCAGCCGCTTCGCCTGCCATCCTGGGGCCCTACGCACACTGTCCTTCCTGCGCCGGCGGTTCTGGTGGTCCACCATGGCCGCGAACGTCAGGGAGTTCGTCTCGGCCTGCCCTACCTGCGCTCGCAGCAAGGCATCCCACCGGCCGCCTTCAGGACTGCTGCGGCCTCTACCCGTGCCCGGTCGACCGTGGTCCCACCTCGCCATGGACTTCGTGACCGGCCTTCCCCCGTCTCTAGGCAACACGGTCATCCTTACCATCGTGGACCGCTTCTCCAAGTCCGTGCGGTTGGTAGCTCTGGCAAAGCTACCGACCTCGGCGGAGACGGCAGAGCAACTCACCACCCACGTCTTCCGCCTTTACGGGCTTCCCCAGGATGTGGTTTCCGACCGTGGCCCCCAGTTCACATCCAAGGTGTGGCAGGCCTTCTGTTCTGGGATTGGGGCCACGACCAGCCTCTCCTCCGGCTACCATCCCCAGACCAATGGGCAGGCGGAGAGAGCCAACCAGAGCCTGGAGTCGGCACTCCGCTGCATGTCCTCCCTCCATCCATCCTCCTGGAGCAAGGACCTACCCTGGGTGGAGTACTCTCTGAACGCCATGGTAAATGAAGCCACCGGCCGGTCCCCCTTCGAGTGCTCCTTGGGGTACCAGCCACCCCTGCTTTCTACCCAGGAGGGCGAAGCGTCGGTACCATCGGTCCAGGCACACCTCCTTCGCTGTCGTCGGGTCTGGACCTCCGTACGCTCGGCCTTGCTTCGGGCCACCGCCCGAACTACCCGAAGCGCCAACCGTCGTCGCACTCCAGCTCAGGTGTACCAGGTGGGCCAGAGGGTCTGGCTCTCCACGGCGGATCTCCCCCTCAATGTCCCCTCCCGGAAGTTGGCGTCGAGATACATCGGCCCCTACGCCATCGACCGGGTCCTCAACCCCGCTGCCATCCGGCTGGTCCTCCCTCACTCCCTCCGTCGGATCCACCCGGTGTTCCACGTCTCCCGGGTTAAGCCCCATGTCGCCAGCGACCTGATGCCACCAGCCCCTGCACCGCCCCCTCCTCAGTTGGTGGATGGCCACCCCCAGTGGGCGGTAAGGAAGATCCTCAGGGTTCGTCGCTGTGGCCGGGGTTTCCAGTACCTGGTGGACTGGGAAGGATATGGCCCAGAGGAACGGAGCTGGATCCCCCGGTCCCAGATCATGTCCCCAGTCCTCCTCAGGGACTTCTATCGGGCCCACCCGGAGGCTCCGGGCCGGTCGCCAGGAGGCTCCCCCCCACAAAGTGTACGTGCCCAGGGTGGGTCGGGTCCCTGGAGATCTTGGAGGCCCTCCTGAGACAGCGTGTGTTGTACAGCTCCTCCAGAGAGGGGAGGGGGGCGCCGGTGATCTTCTGTGCTGTTCTCACGACTCTCTGTAGCGCGTTTCTCTCCGCTGTTGTGCAGCTGTGGAACCAGTTGGAGATGCCGTAGGTGAGGATGCTCCGTGGTAGAAGGCCACCAGTATCTCCTGCTTGTTGTGTTCTTTCCTGAGGCATCTCAGGGTGTATAGCCGCTGTTGTGCCCTCTTGATGGTGCCTTTTGTGTTGTCCTTCCAGGCCAGGTCATCCCGCATGTTGTGTCCCAGGAATCGGAGGGTTGAGACTCTCTTCACGCTCTCTCCGTCGATGAGCAGGGGCTGGATCTCGGACTTTTTCCTCCTGAAGTCTACGATGAATTCCTGGGTCTTTGACTTGTTTAGCAGCAGGTTGTTAACCTTGCACAGCTTGCTCAGTTGCTCTACCTCACCTCCTGTTATGAAGTATAGCCTCCTGTTATGAAGTATAACCTCCTGTTATGAAGTATAGTCTCCTGTTATGAAGTATAACCTCTGTTATGAAGTATAACCTCTGTTATGAAGTATAGGGCCCTATTATGCACTTCATCAATAAGACGAGGCGGTAGATCTAAACTTAAGACGTGGAGGCGTGATCAAGGCCACTTTGCTATTATGCGTGCTGTAGTGGGCGCCTAAAACCCGGCGCTAAGCATAGAAATTAGTCATGGGTGTGTTTTGGGCGTCTTCTCAATCAACCCAATCAGCGTGCCAGGTGCCATTCCCTTTAAGAACCGGCTGCGTTGAGTCATTAGCGCTATGCTATTATGGAAGTCCTGAGAAGGAGGTCAGCGCGCTTCTCTGCCTCTCCCTTCTGAAATAAAGCATTTATACTGTGACCGTAATTGACGTCTTGCCGTGGAGCCACGTGCGTGTTCATGTGTGCCCACATGCATGCGCAAACCGCGGAGGCGCGCTCGTGTTTCAAAACGTGCATGAAGTCTAAACTTAAGAACTTTTCAAACCACTTCTTAGCGCTAGGAGCAAAGTCAGATCGCATAATAGCAGGGGCGCCTAGTGCACTTCATTAACATATGAACACTCCCACAATGAGCAATATATGCACGGGAGTTTTACGTCTTATGTGTGGGCGCCTATCGACACCTGCATAATAGCAGTAGCGCGTATGAAGCGCATAATAAGGGTGGGGGTAGGTCTTAACCTGGCGGTGCGTCTTAATTAACACTTAAGACGGCAAGTTAAGAAGTGCATAATAGGGCCCATAGTCTCCTGTTATGAAGTATAACCTCTGTTATGAAGTATAACCTCTGTTATGAAGTATAACCTCTGTTATGAAGTATAACCTCTGTTATGAAGTATAGCCTCCTGTTATGAAGTATAACCTCTGTTATGAAGTATAACCTCCTGTTATGAAGTATAACCTCTGTTATGAAGTATAGTCTCCTGTTATGAAGTATAACCTCTGTTATGAAGTATAACCTCCTGTTATGAAGTATAACCTCTGTTATGAAGTATAACCTCTGTTATGAAGTATAGTCTCCTGTTATGAAGTATAACCTCTGTTATGAAGTATAACCTCCTGTTATGAAGTATAACCTCTGTTATGAAGTATAACCTCTGTTATGAAGTATAACCTCCTGTTATGAAGTATAACCTCTGTTATGAAGTATAACCTCTGTTATGAAGTATAGCCTCCTGTTATGAAGTATAACCTCTGTTATGAAGTATAACCTCTGTTATGAAGTATAACCTCTGTTATGAAGTATAACCTCTGTTATGAAGTATAGCCTCCTGTTATGAAGTATAGTCTCCTGTTATGAAGTATAACCTCTGTTATGAAGTATAACCTCCTGTTATGAAGTATAGTCTCCTGTTATGAAGTATAGTCTCCTGTTATGAAGTATTACCTCTGTTATGAAGTATAACCTCCTGTTATGAAGTATAACCTCTGTTATGAAGTATAGCCTCCTGTTATGAAGTATAGTCTCCTGTTATGAAGTATAACCTCTGTTATGAAGTATAACCTCTGTTATGAAGTATAACCTCTGTTATGAAGTATAACCTCTGTTATGAAGTATAGCCTCCTGTTATGAAGTATAACCTCTGTTATGAAGTATAACCTCTGTTATGAAGTATAACCTCTGTTATGAAGTATAACCTCCTGTTATGAAGTATAACCTCTGTTATGAAGTATAGCCTCCTGTTATGAAGTATAGTCTCCTGTTATGAAGTATAACCTCTGTTATGAAGTATAACCTCTGTTATGAAGTATAACCTCTGTTATGAAGTATAGTCTCCTGTTATGAAGTATAGCCTCCTGTTATGAAGTATAGTCTCCTGTTATGAAGTATAACCTCTGTTATGAAGTATAACCTCCTGTTATGAAGTATAGCCTCCTGTTATGAAGTATAGTTGTTACGGCTGGGCCTTCACACACGCCCTCCCCTGCCCCCACAGCTCGAGCACCCGCCCCCACAACTCGAGCACAGCGTGCTCTCCGCCGCAGGTGAAGCTCGTTCCCGGTGATTGGAGGGTTATCCAGCCACAGCCAAACCAACACACCTGTCTCCACTCCCAATCAACCCTCTGGCTACATCTACCCTGGACTCCCTTCATTCATCGTCAGTTCTTCCCTAAGAATGACCTGGCAAGTATCCTCTGTGACTAGTCGTGAACTTTGCTCTCGTGCCTAACTTTGTGATTCGTTTATATCTTATGTACTGGCTTACCGTGGAGACTTACCCTGTTTTTCTGTTCCTCCACAGCCCACGCCAACCACTACCGCCAGCCCGCCAGGTTGAAACCCCCGGACTCATCCTTTCAGTTTTTCCACTGTAAATAAATACCCTACGGGGCTTCACAGTATTCTGCCTCCGTTGTCGTGTCCTTGAGCCCCCTCGCCACCGTGGCTTAACAATAGTCTCCTGTTAGGAAGTATAACCTCTGTTATGAAGTATAACCTCTGTTATGAAGTATAACCTCTGTTATGAAGTATAGGGCCCTGTTATGCACTTCATCAATAAGACGAGGCGGTAGATCTAAACTTAAGACGTGGAGGCGTGGTCAAGGCCACTTTGCTATTATGCGTGCTGTAGTGGGCGTAGTTTTTTTTCCTAGCACCAGGGGAGCCCCCCCTCCCAAATTTCGTTGTTTGGTACCTGTACTATATCAATGACAAAGACCATTCATTCATTCATTCATACAGCTCATTTAGTTCTGTAATAGATAGGCTATTATACAAAAAGTGCTCTTATATGTCAGTGTTCACTCAACTGTGAGTTTGTATTTTCTGATTCTAAACTGCCATTACAGGCATGTGTTGAAATGTTTTCTTTATTTTGATATTTAACAGATGTCCCTGCAAGACAGTTCACTGTGGAAGCAGCCAACCAGGAGCCAGAAGGAGACGAGGCCCAGGAAGGAGGAGGACGAGAGGAAGTTGGGGAGGAAGCCCAGGAAGGAGGAGGACGAGAGGAAGTTGGGGAGGATCAGCATTTCTTCAACCTGAATCTGTGTCCGATTCAGATTGAGAGAGGTAAGAAAACAATATTGTTTGATGTTGGTCTTATTTGGTTAATCCACACTAGCAAAAAGACCACAGACATAACAGATTGAACCAGATTTACCCACAATACTTTAACTAGCCTACAATGTCTTAATTAGTTTACCAATAATTACAAAGTTTAGAGTCCTTCATATCCTCAATATTTTAAATTTTCCCCCTTACCCCTAACCATAATCTGCAAAAATGTACCTACCTAAACCACACTCCACTAACCCTACCCGAAGTTATATACACTCTGCCAACAATAGTTATACACTCCACTATCCCTAACCCCATAGTCACATACAATCCACCATTCCTTATGATTTTTGTGAGGGAGTTATTGAGTCTTTCTTGGTCAGGTACTCTCTCTGGGTTGGTACCAGTGGACGTAGCCCTGGTCTGGTTTCATCAGCGAGTGCCCTTTTTGTTCACACTACTGTAACTGTAGTTGTGACTGCGTCCCACGGGGTGTGTTCAACATTAACCTACCTAAACCTTTGGCCGATGCCTGTGATCACCCTTGTGTCAATGTCTTTATTCTCCAGATGAAGCTTCATCCCCGGGTCAGCCAAAGGAGCTACAGCTAAATAAAGTTCAGCAACCCACCAGGATTAAGAGAGGTAAGAAATCAGTATCATTGGATTTCTGTTAATTGGTTCACAGTAGCAGAAGGCGTCCACATTTGTCCAGAAAGGAAAGTGTTGGAGCTAGTGACTAAGGAAAGTGTTCCAAGGACCCGTTTGTTTGAGCTATTTTGTTTATTTGAACTATTTTGTCTATTTATTTATTGCCTTTGTGCACCTGTTTTGTAATACCTGTGTTGTACACTCTGTGGCATGTCTAGGATGAGAAGTTAAACATAGTAAGTAGGAAGTCTACACAGGTAGTTTGGTCTTGTGTGATGGTACTGTACAAGGCAAGCCCACAGGTTTTATGTTACGCTGTGTGCTGTGTGTAGGCTTACAGCTTGCATTTGGTACAGGTTATTGATGGGTATTGCTAGATTCATGTGAACTTGGTGGAACTTCCATATACTGTTTGTGGTGAGCAATGAAGAAGCTGAGCAGAGCTAAAATGTTCACATCGGTGTGTAGGCTACATTCATAAACAGGTCTCTGGATAACGTAACAATTGGCTTAGAAGAAGGCACTGGAGCACACATTGCTTCTTTTAGTATAAGCTGCAACATAGTGTAACATTTTGATGGTACAAGTATCTTTATCAGTGTCAAACACAAATTTAAAGTTTTACAAACAAACAACTTCGTCACACAGCCAGTCCTACTCTCAGAGTACTGGGTCCCTTTGTGGTGAAGCTGAAACTTGTGATCCCTCCACTGATATGAATACATTTTCTGTATGTCTGGAAATTGTTTGTAATAGTATTGTTCATGGTTTGTGTGCCCAATTGCTATTATTGTGACAAGCTAAAATGTGACCTTTGTGTCTTTTTTAGGTGCAAGAATGGCTAAACAGCCACATAATGCCATGCCATGCCAGTCCATGCCACTAAAAAAGAGGAGGGTGGATGTCCAGTTGCAAGGTGATAATGCTGAGGATAAATACAGCCAGCTTAAGAATGTTTAGATAGCATGTCTCTGATGTATGGTAGTGATGTAATAAGAAGAAAAAAAACTAGGTAAATGTCCAGACACTCTTCTGGTTATTGACAGCATTTTAACATACATTGAATTCATTTCACTTTCCAGTACTTTGTATTGCTGTGGAGTGAAATGGGGCAAAATGCCTCCTAACCCACTCTCCTTGAAAACAAAATTTCTCACATTCCATAAACTGCCAGTTTTAGTTGTAGTGATTTTAAAATTAATCATCAGTCTTGCTAAAATAGGCCTTACAAGGGCTATAATTAGGGATGGACGGTTTTTCGGTTATTTAAGAATAAAATAGAATAAGAATAAAACTGGAACATGTCACATGTTTGTCGTGTGTGAAAATAACAATGATACAGTCTGAATCTGCCGCGCAATGAGTGAGAGGTTTGGTCAGTTGTGAAGAATAACTAAGGATTAATATCTAATTGGGATTATATTTAAGGGTAACGAATCACTCTATGGGAAAGATAGTTGCCTTCAGTTATTGGTAGATAGGAAAGTTTTTTTTTTACAATTACTCGCTTACATTTAATAAGATCATTTTCGCTGCTCTCTGTAAAGCGCATTGGGTCACTTTTGTGAGAAATGCGCTATAGAAATAAAATGTGATTTGATTTGATATCAATCAAACTTTATTTATGTTCTATAGCACAAATCATGCATTGAATGTAACTCCAAGTGCAGTATTTACTAAACCACAATATAATAAAACAAGAGCTATACGGATCAAGAGTGTTTGTGCACAGCGCCACTGTGCGTGAAGGCGCTACTGAAAGTGATGACAGAACGCATGTCTCAGAAGATACGCGGTCACTTAGTGACGCAAAGGTAGTTCTGTATTTATCTCTATCTGTATTAGTACATTTATTTTGAAAGCTCTATTTTGACAGCTCTACCATTGGCACTTTTATTTTGATGGGGCATTCTTTGTTGATTGACTTACGACAGTTCAGGACGAGTCAGTCTCGCGGCATGTGGTTTTTATGAAAAGCTTTAAGTATGTTCACTGCATAATTCTAAGTCTAATATTTCAGTGATTATTGAGCAGTATTCAAATATTTAAATACATTGAGCAGCAGCTGAAACTTTGTCTAAGAACCAAGATATTGAGAAAGCAGTTCATTCAATGAAGACGCTGTTCCAAGAGATGATCTTCCGTGCAGGCGTGCACCCTGGATCAGCGGAGCTGGTGTGTTAAGTGTTCATGTGTTTTCAAGTATGGTGTAGCTTACAAAAGTCTGCCTTTCCACTTATATTTGTGAAACTAAGTAGCCTAAATGTGTTGCGACTGTGCTTACGGTGTTTTAATGGTGTTCGACATGAGTGTATTGTAGCAGTAGGGCTCAATTATTTGAAATTGGCGCTCTCTTTTTTCTTTTTTTTAAATGTATTTTTCGGTTAACCGGAAAACCCCGGTTTTAGTCTTTGACGGCACCCAAAACAAAATATCAAATTCAAGCTATTGTACTTTTTGCTGCGTCTGGAAGCACTATAGCTCGCTCCGTTGGTTGGTCCCCAAATGGCTCCCCACCTCTAGCAGTCACATTTCCCCCCCTAAAAGGCTGAAGTTTGGCATGGAGGTCAAGTGTGTGTGTTTATGCCAATTGGCAAAAGGTGGTATGCATGGCAGTTTGATATATGAGTGGCCTATAACAAAAGGGTGTATCATTTCAAAACAGATTCACACAACTGGCCAAAGAACACGCACACACAGATAGCCACACATACATACACTCACACACACCATTTAGCCACGCCCCCTTTCATGTAGCTTTTGTCAGACTTCCTTGTTCATTGGTGAAGGTTAGCCCTGCCGCCTATACTGCTGTCACACCCTCTTCCATAACTCTTGAACTGTTCTCATAGACTTGCAGGAGGGGACCCAGTAGAGAGTAGCCACAGGTCCTTTTTAAAAACTTGAACTAAGAAGCATGTTTGGACCCAGCAAAGGTCCGCTGTAGATATGCTCTTACAGTTGTGTTAAGCTCAAAGATAATTTGAGGACACCTGAATTTGATGTCATTATTACTGTATGTGTATAACTCTTTAAAGGTTGTCTTACTATTGTTTTTTATTTTTCAGAATGCAAACATGGGAATGACGAGGTGTATGAGTTTGATAGAGTTATTAGAAAAAGAACAATTAAGGTATGCACATTTTACTTGCTTACATTTCACATATGCACTTTGATAGAGGCAAGACTGCTGAAATTAACTTCTAAATTAAAGTATACCTTTAAGTGGTCTAAAATACTTGCCAGTTGTAAAATCAGTCCATGGTTGGAGTTGTTGGTGGACTCCGAGTAAACAGGGAGGTTTCAGACAGGCAGCAGACAGGCAGCAGCCATGCAGCGTAGGGTGGCACGGTGGTGCAGTGGTTAGCACTGTTGGCTTTTTGGGGGGGAGACCCCATTTGCTGCCTGTCTGAAGCTTCCTCGTTTTCTCAGAAAACCCAAATCTCCAACCACAGAACTCTGTAAGTAAGCTAATGTTTATGCATTGGTTACAATACTTGTAAGTAAGCTAATGTTTATGCATTGTTTACAATACTGGGAAATATTTCATACAAATTAATGTAAAGAAAGCTGGGCTATCAGAACTATCCCTTTAAGGTGGTACCTTTACTCTGGCTGTTTGAACATAGATACATATTGCTGTCTATCTGTTTACCCCATCTCCCTTTTTCTTTTCAGAATGGCAAGAGAGAGGTCCTGGTGAAATGGCTACCTTGCAAGAAATGGTAATTTGGGGGAGAGCCAGTAGGAGCTAGGCTCTGGTATTGAAAAGTGGTGATACATTCGCTATAATTGTAGTAGATTACATTATTCATGTTCTTTACACTTGTATATAGGGAGGCGAAGTTAACATCACCAATTATGGTTTGGTTTTTGAAAAATATAAACCATGCGGGTATTTTCCTAATTTCCCAAAAGCATGGAAGAACTAAGATGATGGTAAAATGCATCTTATGAAGCTTCTTCATATGGATTGTTCCTGAAGCATATATGACCTACTGTGACTTCTAGAATAATCACAGCCACACGTTCCAACAACAAACTAGAGACATAGGTCATTCTGATGACCCTCCCTCTTTTCTTGATCAGAGTAGATGCTGTTATAACACTATAACCATTATGCTGTTATAACATTACAACCATTAATTAGTAATGATTTTGGAATGAGATGTTGTACAAGCAGGGGTCCACATATTTTTGGCAATATGGTGTAATTCTTTGACATCAGATTTGGGGTCGTTTGAATGTTCACCCTGACTTAATGGCACAAGACATGGTTACATCACCCTTATAAAATGTGACTGCTCCTGGTGTTTCTGGACACCTCTCGGAAATGAGAAAGACGTCAAATTCGTCTTTATTCTTTTTTTTTTTTTTTTTACATTTTCGTTTTTTTAGCTAACATTCAACTCGAAGATGTGAAGTACCCACTCGTTATTTTTCCGAACAGTTTTACGTTCATTAAATAAGTGTAATCTATAACACAATGACTTCGTTTCTTGTTGTTTGATGGGGATTCATTATCTTTGATGGGGATTTTCTGTGCTTAGTGATTTCCGGTGTAGCAACTTTCAAATACTCATGTCGTCTTCAATTTGTTTCCGATTTCAATGTATGATGCATCATTTGAAAGCTTACAATCTGTAGTTTAAGCACATGTAAACAACTGAAAAATGATTTCGCCTACAGGTAGCCCTTTTCATTGGGCTGTGTCACAAATGTTCCTGATATTCTGCTGCATATTCTATTCACGTTCAATTGCCTTCTCCTAAGACTTCTGTGTGTCTGTCTTTCAGCAACAAGAAATGGGCAAACACCTGGGAACCAGAGGAACAGTTCCTGTCATAAGGCAGTGTCTGGTGGGGGGGGTCTTTAAAATGTATAAATGTTTTTTCATTTTATAAATAAAAAAGAACTACAAAGCATAAATAACACTGTTTGGAACATGATTATCCCCAGTGCAGTGCTACCTCTTAGAACAGATTAAACAATTCCATTCTACTGTAAATCAGTGCCGATGTACACAAGTCATTTTCAGATTATAGTAACATTTATTTATTGTTATTTTTTTCTTGGCTGAAGGAATACCTTTTAATTAAATTTGATTTGGCAAATTGAAAATGACAATGTAAATACATTAACATGACAACAGTAACAATGTGCAGCATCTATTTTGGTTGGGTGTTACATAATTTGATGCACAGACCATTAAACTGTTAATCTACGTACACTTGAAAAGGTGCATTGTCCGTACAAGCTTTTAAACCGACCACTTCTGTGATATTTTGGGTTGTACAGCACATCAGTGAAGTCATGCCTTTTATTGCTTATTATTTTTGTAAAGTAGGATATAAATCCAATTCCTGAAAGTAACCATACTAAGCCTACTCAAGAATACCCACAAGACAGTAGGTATCCAGCGATTTCAAAATTATTGAAGAGGTATCCAAAAAATGCCTACTCAAAGTTAACAATACTGACCCTCCGTACTGAAAGAACCATACTGCGGGGGGGAGTTCAGACACAACATCCACATATTTATGGGTTGCACTGATGAGATGAAAATGGAACAGTTCCTGTCTCAAGTGGGTGGGGCCTCTACACAGGCACTATCATTATTAATACTGTGAAATTGCTGGAAAGGTTTTAAACAAATGCTGGATCTATAGGTCAAAAAAACATTGTGTCTAAATATTCAGGACACCATAAACGTGTGAGATACAGTCCAACATTTACCTCAGTTTCTATGGTAAAGAAAATAACATTTGGCCAAAAGCTAAAAATCTCTCTTTGGGAGAGATCCTGATTGTTTCCATACTGGGGCAACTACTAGACTATAGCGATTCTCAATTTTCTCTGATACTTCAGTATTCATCCTGTCATATGTTGTATGACATATGTATCACTCTGTTTTTATTTTATTGATTTTTTAATGTACATTTGACCATAGTGACAAGCTGTACAATGTTTACGGGGCAAACTATTTATCATTATTATGACACACAGTCACACACATACACCTTGGCATAGCGCAAGAGGAAGCGGTAAAGGACGGACATTGAAGCCCAGCGTCTGCTCGTCTCCATGGAGATAAGCTCCTCCCTCTCGTAGCCATTGTCGCAGATGTACAGGAAGTTGTTCACGCAGGATAGAGAGTGCCCCTGGGGAGGCGGGTAGAGAGGGGAGGGGGCATAGGTTAGTGTGTAGTGTTTGAAAATACTGCAGTGTGAATAAAGAGGTGTGTGTGCTCTCCCCCTCACACCTGGATGCTATGAGCATGGCTGTGGAGCCTATGAAATGTGGAGACTCCCTACAGACAGGTTTGTGAGACAGGTAGTGGTCTGTCAACTTCACCGACAGATTCAGCTCAAAGTTCTGGAGAGCAAGAGGGAGGGAGGGAGAGAGACAGTGGGTTGTATTAGTATAGCTATACACATTCACACAGGCTAAGACTCAACCACACAAACACAGCAACATTTACAGTAACACCATATTATCTGATTAGGGCTTAAAAGTTGGGTTTTGATTGCAGTATCACTTGAGGCCATAGCTGTATAGCTTAGTTCACTTAGAGAGGCCTTTGTGAACAATTTCGTCTTCTCAGATGATCTTTTACTGTTACAGTTAAAAACATAACAGCATGAGCTGAAAGGTTCTCTTGTCCAGACAATAAAAACGTTGTCAAACTCAATGATTGAAACGATGGGACAATATCTTTTTAGCATCTTGAACTATATGGGAGGATATCCTACGACTAGTCAAGATGAGATAAAATAGCCTTAGTATTAGGGTAAATGGGGAATGCTCTGTACCTGTAGACAGGTGATGTCATCACCAGACATCTAGTGTAGAAGTTGGTGGAGGCACGGATACCTGGGAGCATGGGCAAGGAGGATACAGGTCATACAGAAAAACAACAGATGATAGCCTACTTCAAGATTGTAACCTAGTACCATTTTTGTTGTTGCTAGTGTTAGGGATTTGTATTAAAATAACTAGAAGTGATAAATCAAGTACTGTGTGTTCATTTAAATAATATGTGACTGAGGTCAGTTGAAGTCTCACAGAACCATAAAAGAGAGGTTCTGCTTTTGAGCGACATGGGGGGAAGGGGCTCCTGACTGGGAGAAAGTGTTGTGGTTCAAACCGCCTGTAGATTGCTTATTTTTACCTATGTACTAACAACCATTTTGTACCTGCTGTTATGATATTCTATTTTCCTATACTAATTTTATACTATCATAACTAATGATATATGATAAGTCTATTCTTCTATACTGTATTTTAACTTAAGTCGTTAATCGAATCCCAAGTCATGGGAGTCTGTGGGCCTGGCAACAGTGATGTTTACACAAGCGATCCTGATAAGGACATAGGACCTACAGACCTGGTCAGGAGGGAATGTGTTTGAAGATTAAATAACTGGCCAATTAGTGCTTTAGAACGTATGTAGAATACACCCGAAATAACTATCAAAATATCTATGCATCCTAAAAACATAACTTTACTAGTTCCTTAAAAAACATTAGAATGTGTGTGTGTCTAACGTCGCGCTAGGCTGCTCAGGATACCGTTGCCGACAGAGTGTCCGAACACTCTCACCATGACAAACGACCGGGGGGTCAGAAGAAGAAGATACTACACTCGCACGGACACCGAAAGAAGTCGAAAGCCACATTCCGATATAAAACAGACGCTTACCATAAAACCTACCAGAGGGACAGCCCATCCCTAAATGTTAAGGAAAATATATAAAAACTATGGACCAAGGCGAAACGGGGCTCTTGTCCGGTGAAACTTCTGCAGTTAACCAGCTGATCCTGGTCTGCGGAGGTGAAGCTAGATGAGACCCCTTTCCATGGAATGAAATGCTATTGTATGCTGATGCTATTGTTTGCCGATGTGCTCGAATAAATATTCTCTTAAAGAACAGTTCAGTAGTGGTGCCGAATATTTGATTGGATCATTTTATCTTAGAAGTTATATCAAGGACGTCTCGTTGAGAATAAACGGACTCGCTTGTAAGTGACGACTCAATTAAATCAATTCTGGAGAAGTTGATCGCCTTACAAAATTGGTGACCCCGACGTGATTTTCAACGGGATGCAAGGAGGAGTGGGCGAGGCTGGGTTCGGACTGAGCACTTCCACGGTACCAAGACAAAAGAGGTGAGCAGAGCCATTTAATGAAATCTGCTTAGGTAGACAATAGTGCTTTAGGTGGAAGTGCTGGGCCTGAATCGTCAAACCCATTCTGATCTGTGTCTATGAAGATCCGTCACAAAGTAAGGATAATCATTAATTAAATTGACATTCTATACATTATTGAACACCACTGTCTGATATAAGCACATCTTGTATTAACGTATAATAGACCCGCCGAGGTCTAAGGAAAGGACACTATATAGTCCTGGATATAAAGGCAGGGACACCGTTCTGGATACTAAGGAAAGGACACTATTGTCCTGGATAAAAAGGGGTAACCAGCCCTCATGAAAGGACACTATAGTCCTGGATATTAAGGGGTAACCAGCCCCCAGGAAAGGACGGTGTCCCGGAGGTCGAAATACCTTGCAAACCAAGTGAGAAGTGTAGGTCATTGCGAGTAGGGTAGCGTCCACGGCAGGACTGCAGTCCGGTGGAGGTCCTATTTTGGCGTGCCTCCTCTCACAGCGGGCGTTAAAACAATTGTGACGTTAGGATTATAAGGTTCTATGATCATTTTAGTCAAAATTGAGTTTTTTGCATAATCTGATCCATTAGGTGTTTATTAATGTGTGACGTTATTTTTTAAATGTTTTTGGCATTTTGAGTTGGTAATTCATAAAATACAAAGGTTCCATCTCACGGAACATAGTGGAATGTAAAAACTTTGACGCTCAGTGTCTCTGAACTACCCTAAACGGAGATAGAACCTTATCATTCTAAACTCACGCAAAGGTCTTACGTAATATTGTATGTAAACCATAGTTGGAATTGTTATTATTAATGTAATTATTACTATTAAAAGGGATAGTTTGAGTGAAGCGCCCTGGAGCAACTGGGGGGTGTTCCATCGGCGTCGCTGGGGGAGAGTCCGGGTTTGGTCTGACAGGTCTCGCGAGAGTTCCTAAAAATATCCAGGCATGTTCTGAGTCTCGCGAGAGTTGTCGGAAATGGGCCGGGCTTTTCCTTTGGCGACGTTGATGGAGTGCCCCCCTGGTCTAGACTGAGTGCTCCCTGGCTTGGTATCACTCAAATATCACTTGCAAACTTTGTAAAATGTGTTATGCCTCGTTCAAGGTGTTTAAAGAAGTGTTGTGCTGCGGGTGTGGTCCACCATTGAAGCGCAGACAGCAGGAGAAAAAGCTCACTAGGAGTGTCTCTGTTGATACGTGGTGATGGGGTCATCCCTATGTTCCCCGGGTCCTATGTTCCCCGGGTCCTATGTTCCCCGGTTTCTTAGCAAAAAAAAAAAAAAAGGGTTCTATGTTCCCCGCTTCCGAAAAAGGGTTCTATGTTCCCCGCTTCCGTATATTCCCCGCCTGCCGTTGTGTCAAGCGACCCCAGGTGTCGTTATGTAGTACTGCATGAGAGTTTTTTTATTTTTTAAAAATGTTTAAACAACATACACAAATACATAATTATATATATATATATTATTATTTTTTTAAAACAACATACACAAATACATAATCATACTGTGGATTACTATGTGTACAACATTATTATATGAACAAAATGATTATATGTCCAAAACCTTTTGTAGGTAGGACACTATTGGACCTCGGCCCAAATCTAGTACTGAACCTGACCCCCCATGCTAAACCATTTGGAAGTACAGTATACTAGGACTCCAATTCAGACACACTGGGGGGCTGTCACAAATCGACTAACTCTATATCAATTTATATATATTTTTAAAATTATGTTTCCAAAGATTCAAACATTTTTACAATATAATTGAACACATTTTTTCTTGTTTCCCCACCCCCATGTATCCACCCCCCCCCCCCCCCCCCCACCCACCATTGTGCGGCAACGCCCAACGACAACACAACAAAAAGATAATAATAAGACAAAACACACATGCCTACATACACACACACACACACAATAATACATTCATTAGGGATGCGCTATGATATTAACAGCAATTCACATCACCGTGCATCCCTACAAGAAACACTGTCCATCAAACAATATGAATGAATGAATGAATGAATGAATGAATGGTCTTTATTGTCATTGCTATAGTACAGGTACCAAACAACGAAATTTAGGAGGGGTGGCTCCCCTGGTGCTAGGAAAGAAAAAAACAAAACAAAAAACAAGAAGGGAAGGAGCTGGTTTACATAAATAAAGGCTATGTACACTATCCACTATACTATACTGTACAGATAGACGACTAGGGTTGTCATATTGCACATAGTGTTATTGCACATTCATTTAAAGTGTCGCAGTTTGCAGGCTTGAAATGTACATATTTGTGCCTCAGCACTACAGTACCTGAAGCTGCCCTTCTTGCCATAAAATCTATATGTGGTTGCCATATTTTTACAAAGTCCTGACTCTTATGTCTTATATTATAGTATATTTTATCTAATGGAATGTAGCTAGAGATTTCATTTAACCAATGTGATATGTAGGAGAGTAATCGGATTTCCAATGGATTGCAATACACTTCTTTGCAGCAATCAAAGCAAGATCAATATTTTTTTTTGAAATTCATTCCAAGGATCCATATTGATTGTGCCTAAAAGACACAAGCGAGATGATTTTGCAATGTGAATATTTAAACATAATGCTATCGTGTCAATTACAAAGTTCCAAAATGTTAACAACAAATTACATGACCATGTAGTGACCGCTCCCTAGCGGAGCAAAGTATTCCTAATTCACGGCGTTCCAGCCTTGTAACAAAGCATTCTTATATGTTGGTGTTGACTCAATCACCCAGGCTGCTTAGCGGGGGATATGACGGGATATAAGTGGGACAGAGTTGAATGAATGGTTGTTGTTGTCAGTACGCATGCAGAGAGTGAGAATAAAGCACATGATTGTTTTTCTACCGGCAAACCGACTACATCGTCCTGTTATTGCCGTCACTCCTACATTGGTGACCCTGAATTTCTTTCGAACGTTTTCGGAGATCATTGAACATGACAACAAACGCAGTTTCACTCAAGCTGCCCGAGTTTTGGGAACAAAATGCCATAGCATGGTTTGCACAAGCTGAAGCTCAATTCGCCCTCAGAGATGTTACCGTGGATAATACCAAATACTACTACGTGGTAGCAGCTCTTACCAATTCAACGGCAGCGAGAGTGGTGAGTCTTATTGAAAACCCACCGGCACAGCACAAATATGTTACCTTGAAGGCACACCTCATCGATACTTTTTGTCTGTCTGAATCTGAACGTGCACGCCAGCTCCTCTCTCTCCCTGGGCTCGGTGACACAAAACCCTCTGAACTGATGGACCACATGCTAGCTCTGCTGGGCGACCATCAGCCGTGTTTTCTTTTTAAAGAGCTTTTTCTGCAACAGTTACCAGACCAGGTTCGTTTTTCTATGGCTAATTCAATCAAAACAGACTTTCGTCAGCTAGCCAAGGAAGCGGATATATTTTTCTCAGCTGGGAAGAGGTGTTTTACAGCCACCATGGATGAGTATCATGGGTTCCAACCACTGTCCATCTCCGCTACTGCTGTGGCCCGCCGGGTGAGGCCGGCGGGGTTGTGCTTTTACCATGCAAAATTCGGGAACAAAGCTAAGAAGTGCCTACCACCATGCAACTTCAGTGTGTCGGGAAACGCACAGGCCGCCACTCATTAGCAGCTGTGGGTGCCGGCCATTCTGCAGGCTTGCTGTACGTCACTGACTCCCTCTCTGGCCGCCGGTTTCTATGTGACACGGGGGCCCAGGTGAGCGTGCTGCCTGTATCAGCAATAGACATTAAAACAGCGAAACGAGGGCCCTCCCTTGAGGCTGCCAATGGCAGTGCAATCGCTACCTTCGGCAGGCGCACTGTGGGTTTGTGTTTTGCTGACCAGCGTTTTACCTGGAGTTTTGTGTTGGCCAAAGTGTCTACTCCCCTCTTAGGCGCTGACTTTCTCTGCGCTAACAGCCTCCTGGTGGACGTGGGGAACCGCCGACTCGTCAATGCTGAGACGTTCGGCTCCTTGTCATGTGAGCGCAGTGACGCAGCCACAATGAAGCTGTCCAGTGCTGTCTCGCCGGCTGATGAGTTCTCCCCTCTTCTATTGGAGTTCTCAGACATTACAACACCTACCTTCTCGGCCGCTGCCACCAAACACGGCGTCATGCATTACATCTCCACGGAAGGCCCACCAGTGCATGCCAGGGCCCGTCGCCTCGACCCACACAAGCTCACCATCGCGAAAGAGGAGTTTGCAGCCATGGAGACACTTGGCATCATTCGCCGTTCTGACAGTCCCTGGGCCTCGCCTCTCCATCTCGTTCCCAAGTCCAACGGAGGCTGGCGTCCGTGCGGCGACTACCGGCGCCTAAATGATGTCACCACACCTGACCGTTACCCCGTTCCACACATTCAAGACTTTTCAGCCCATCTAGCGGGCGCGTCTATTTTTTCTAAAGTGGATTTGGTACGGGGATACCACCAGGTGCCAGTTAGCCCTCAGGACGTCCCTAAGACAGCGGTTATAACACCATTCGGACTGTTTGAGTTTTTGAGGATGCCGTTTGGCCTCAAGAATGCCGCCCAGACCTTTCAGAGATTGATGGACGCCATGCTGGGCAACCTGCCTTTTGTGTTTGTCTACCTAGACGATATCTTGATAGCCAGCACGTCCAAGGCAGAGCACCTATCCCACCTCCGTCTCCTCTTCAGTCGCCTCCGGGAACATGGATTAATCATCAACCCAGCAAAGTGCCAGTTTGGACTGCCTGCCATGGATTTCCTCGGCCACCACATCACTACTGCTGGGGCGGTCCCGCTGCCATCAAAGGTGGACGCTGTGCTGCAGCTCCCACGCCCTACCAGCATTAGAGCTTTACAGGAGTTCCTGGGAATGGTGAATTTCTACCATCGATTCATCCCTCAGGCTGCCCACCTAATGCGCCCCCTGCATGGGGCTCTCAAGGGCAAGACCCCTAAGCACATCATCGAATGGTCCGACGAAATGTCAAAGGCGTTCTCAGACACCAAGGAAGCCCTCGCGAGCGCGACCATGCTGACTCACCCTGTGCCTGAGGCTTCCGTGGCCTTGACAACTGATGCCTCAGATTATGCCGTCGGAGCCGTTTACGAACAGCTGGTCAAAGGGGTTTGGCAACCCCTGGCATTTTTCAGCCGACAACTCCGCTCCAGTGAGCAAAAATACAGCACCTTTGACCGAGAGCTCCTCGCCCTGTACTTGGCAATCAGGCACTTCCGGTTCCTGCTGGAGGCTCGTCCATTCACGGTTTTTGTGGACCACAAACCGTTGATTTTTGCCATGGCTAAGGTGTCGGAGCCGTGGTCTGCCAGGCAGCAGCGTCATCTGGCTTATATCTCAGAGTTCACTACAGACATTCGGCATGTGGCGGGAAAGGACAACCCCGTAGCTGACTGCCTCTCTCGTGCCACTATCGGGGCTGTCCATCTCGGCATCGACTACGCCCGTATGGCTGCGGATCAGGCTTCGGACCCAGACATCCAGGAATACAGGACTAAAGTTTCTGGCCTCCAGTTGGCGGACATCCCCTTCAGCGACGACGGCACGACGCTGCTTTGTGACGTGTCCATGGAGCAGCCGCGCCCAATAGTTCCACATGCTTGGAGACGGCAAGTTTTCGAGGCCATACATAGCCTCTCACACCCAGGCAGGAAACCTTCGCAGCGCCTGATTGCAGCGAAATTCGTCTGGCCCAGGATGAAGGTTGACATTGGTGGGTGGGTCAGGACCTGCGTGCCATGCCAACGGGCAAAGGTCCATCGTCATGTTAAGGCCCCGCTGGAGCGGTTCACGGTCCCTGAAAGACGCTTCGACCACGTCAACATTGATCTGGTGGGTCCCCTTCCCGCCTCCAGGGGGTACACTCACCTTCTGACGATGGTGGACAGAACCACCCGTTGGCCAGAGGCCGTCCCACTGACGGAGACTACCACAGTTGAGGTGGCCCGCGCATTCATCGGCACCTGGGTCGCCCGGTTTGGGGTCCCCTCAGACCTGTCCTCTGATCGGGGGGCCCAGTTCACCTCTGGCTTATGGACTTCCATTAGTCAGCAGCTGGGTGTCTCCCTCCACCGCACTACGGCTTATCACCCACAGGCTAATGGCCTGTGTGAACGTTTTCACCGGTCCATGAAGGCTGCTCTTAAAGCCGATCTCCGGGGCGGCGGCTGGGTCGACAGGCTTCCTTGGGTGATGCTGGGACTCCGTACTGCACCTAAAGAGGACCTTCTTTCATCCTCTGCTGAGCTGGTGTACGGCCAACCCCTCCGGGTTCCGGGGGATTTCCTCCCTTGTGCTACGGTCCCCTGGTCAGCACCAGAACAGCGAAGTGCTCTGCTGGACAAGGCCAAGTCGTTCCGGCCAATCCCTACCTCATGCCACGGCGTTCCTAAAGTACGTGTCCCGCCTGATCTGAAGGCATCGGGGTATGTCTTCATCCGCCAAGACGCCCATCGAGCCCCCCTGCAACCGCCCTATGATGGTCCCTACCGGGTCGTGGAGACAGGCGACAAATTCTTTATTATCGACATGGGGGGTAGTAAGGAACGCATCTCGGTGGATCGCCTTAAGCCAGCTCATCTGGACTTGGACCGTCCCGTCGAGGTGGCCCTCCCGCCCCGCCGCGGTCGCCCCCCTGTTAAAACAGCCCCGACCCTAGCTCCTGCAGACCCCCTGCCCTGCCTTCTGAGGCCGGCCAAACGTTCGCCTGTGGTTTTTCCCCTGCCTCGGTCTCCTGTGCCTGCTCAAGGGCGCCAGAGTCGCTTTGGGCGAGTTATCAGAGTCCCTGACCGTTTTTTGGGGCCGGTTCTTGTGAATTCTGGGGGGACGTGTGTAGTGACCGCTCCCTAGCGGAGCAAAGTATTCCTAATTCACGGCGTTCCAGCCTTGTAACAAAGCATTCTTATATGTTGGTGTTGACTCAATCACCCAGGCTGCTTAGCGGGGGATATGACGGGATATAAGTGGGACAGAGTTGAATGAATGGTTGTTGTTGTCAGTACGCATGCAGAGAGTGAGAATAAAGCACATGATTGTTTTTCTACCGGCAAACCGACTACATCGTCCTGTTATTGCCGTCACTCCTACAACCAAAACATATGGTAAAACTCCCCTTTCTGTTTTTTGCAGCGCCAGCACAAAAAGGACATTTCATAATTCATTTTATAAAGTTTTGCAGGTGTATAATAAGTTCTATGCAAAATGTTAAAAAGAAGGAGTTTGTGCCTCATATTGTAAGAACATTTATGAACTTTAAGACAAAAGAAAGACCAGTCCTCTTTACTTATATCCATGTCTAAATCCTTTTCCCATTTACACCTCGTAGCATCTGTACTTGTAGACAAGCATTCAAGCAGAGATAAATAAACTTGAGAAATACATTTAGAACTTTGAACCTCCTTATTGATAAGGTCTTCTATTTTGGAGGGCTTGGGTTCTTCAAGAGTGCCTTGAGTTGTCTGTATCATATGGCGGATTTGAAAAAATCGAAATAAATGTGTGGAAAATAAATTATATTTTGACTTTAACAAACGTCGAATTCTGACGTGAGATCGCATCCAAACGTCGAATTCCGACGTGACATTTGCATCCAAACGTCGAATTCCGACGTGACATTGGGGTAGCTCGTTCTGATAGCGCAGGGGTGCGCCTGTTATGTCCCTATTTAAAATACAAATAAATAAATAAACAAGAATGTGTTGTGTAACAACTCCCCCAACATTCCCCTCCACCACAGAGAGACTAAACTGTCCTTCTGAAAGAGACTACACTGACATCCTCCATCCCAGACAGACTACAATGACCACCATCACAGTGTGACATGGGAGAGTTACTCCATATGAGAGTGGAGAAACCTATTCTTCAGGTAGCATGTGTTCCTGATGTTGTGGACTACTCTTTTATCAACAATTTCACAGTATTGCCCATTGGTGGCAGTTGACTTCATACCTATCCCAACAAGTTGGCGTGGTTCCCAAACACATTTATGATGTAGGAACAGGAGGGTGTCAGTGATGGCTGAGGGTGCAAGAGAAGCTTTGCTCCCTCCTTGTACTCTTCACAGCCTGTCAGGGGATCTTCTCTGTGGAGTGGCAGGAACACGGTCCCTTCAAACAGGAGCTGTGGATTCTCTGAAAATAAAAGACATCAAGTATTAAGGTAGGCTATAGATTCCCATCAATATTTTTTATACAAGGTCTTTCAGTAAGACTATTTTACCTGACATGGTAGCCCATATGCCTGTGATTTTCACCGGTTGCCTGTGGTTCCTGTCTTCACCAAGTAGGGTTGGGTTGAGTTGAGTTGGGTTGGGGTTGTCTTCACAAATGACCCAACTCTGATAGTCTTTATATCAAATCTGAGAATGAAATTCAGTATGCTAATTATAAAAGGGGTATGCTATTGATAATATGAATGAATGAATGAATGGTCTTTATTGTCATTGATATAGTACTGGTTTACATAAATAAAGGCTATGTACACTATCCACTATACTATACTGTACAAATAAAACACTGTGCTGTACTCTATGCTATGCTATACCTATTCTAACATTTCCTATTCTCGGCAACCTTATGTACCCTAGGGTTGTCATATTGCACATAGTGTTATTGCACATTCATTTAAAGTGTCGCAGTTTGCAGGCTTGAAATGTACATATCATTGTAGCATGATATGCTAAATGTAGCATATCATTTAGATTGTTTTTAATTTATTGTTTTAGATAATTCATTATTTTAAAATATTATTTTCTTTAGATAAACAACTAAAATAAAAAATCTAAATTAGATGCTATTGATACTGCATAGAAACACATTGATATAATATACTTGTATGTTTCAGGGGACAATGTTGCACTCTGATATTTAGTGTGTCTCTGTTGCGCCCTTCTACTCCGAGTCACCAGAGGGCGTAACACCCCCTATCAATTGTTTTAAGCTCAATTGTAATTGAGCTTGAGTTACAAGACTTCCTCACATACCGGTATGTTCGTAACACATGCGTAGTGACAATGGCTCAAATAATTACTGGAGACCGAGGGGGGAAAATATTAGTTCTGGATAATTTTATATTCGGTGGCGGTGTTGGAGAGAAGACTGCCGGACAGTTCTGGTTACAAACATCTTTGATGTAGAGGGGGTCAATCCCAACATAGAAGTTCGGGAGGTCTACGAACATGTACATGCCCCCGATACACAAATGGTGAACAATGCGCAATTTCGCCAAGTGATTACTGGAGAGATGGTGAGAGAACCCACAGTACCAATCAAACGCATTTACAATGCTGAGTGCGTAGGTCTACAGCGGGGCCGTCCGATCCAGCGTGGAGGTCGGGGGCGACCTCCTCAAAGATTCTCCTCAGTTAGGTCTGTTATGGCCAGAGCCAGAGCTGCAGTAATCCCTCCCATCCCAGCTACCGTTGATGATGTAAGGATCGACGGTCCATGGGCTGAGACATGGGGCAGAGACCACTTCCTCCTGCACCAAGACAGTGAGTGGGGCATAGCAGTGTTTTCCACAGAGGACAACCTGAGACAGCTGCGACACTGCAGGACATTATACATGGATGCTACATTCAAGTCGTGCCCACGCCCATACAACCAAGTATTTACTATACTCGGGGACATTCATGGCTTCGTTGTCCCCCTTGTACATGTCCTCATGGAGCAACGTACAATTGGACACTACCGACAAGTGTTCCAGTGTGTCAAAACGTCAGTCAGGAGAATCACCCACCACAGTTGGCGTCCGCGTAAAGTCATCTGTGACTGAGCAAGCGCTGAAAACTGCTCTTGAAACGGAGTTGCCACAAGCCAGAATCGGAGGATGCTACTTCCATTTCAACCAAGCCTTGTGGAAGAGGGTACAGGCACTTGGATTGGCTGGTCCATTCCGTCATGACCATCCACTGGCAGCAGTCATCCGCAAGGTTTGTTGTGTTCTGTCTGCACTGCTGTCTGTCCTGTGTTGTTTTGTTTGCATTGCATTTAGAAATGCTCTTACTGTAACGCCAAATCAAATTCCTATATGTGTATGCTTAATGTGTATGCATAAATGGCAATAAACGTTATCTCATCTCTCATCTCATCTCATCTCATCTCATCTCATCTCAAGGTGATGGCCTTAGGACACCTGCCTCTGCCTCTGGTCCAGATCAATTTTGATCTTCTCCTCAACCACAGAAACACCAGGCGTGCCCTGGAGAACCACCCTGAGTTACAAGACTTCCTCGCGTATGTTCGTAACACATATGTCCAGCCTGGAGCGGCCTTCCCACCAGCGATGTGGAATGTGTTCGAAAGAAACATGGAACAAAGGACCAATAACCATGTTGAATGTAAGTGTAACAATGACAGATCTGAACCAAAAAAATATAATTTCATCTAATAACTAAATCTGAAGTATTAAGTTAATTATTTTATATTGTTAATATAATATTGTCTGCTAATTATGGGTTAATTCATTCTTATCCTATCACCTCTGGGCCTGTGCGTATATCGAGTATAGGTTTAACTATGAGCCGAAACAAAAATTAACGAAACATCAAACACAGCAGAGGACAGGGCTGGACTGGCCATCTGGCATACCGGGCATTTGCCCGGTGGGCCGCGGTAGTTTTGGGCCGAGCCGACCGGCAAAATAAAATAATTTTATTTTTTATTTTATTTTTTTACCAGCCGGCCCGGCCGAACGCTACCATCGAACGGCCCATAAATCGAAAGCTACCATTGAACGGCCCATAAATCTGGGACAGCGGCCCATTGGTTGCTTTTCTATACAGACACTGGGCTGGCCCAATCAACAGAGAGAAGGGGGTCAGGGGTCACGCACGCACGCAGCACCAGACCTCCGTCTCAGTTTCGCGGTAGTTTTGGGCCGAGCCGGCCGGCAAAATAAATTTAGTTAGCCTGGATAGTTACTAGATAGATACTAAGAGAGATGGAGCGCAAAAGCACACTAAAACGGAAGGGAGGCTGGGAAAAACTTAGGGAGAAAAACAAAAAGAAACTCGAGGCAGATGCTGCCAAATGTGTAAACATTAGGGACATGTTTGCTGCACCCTCAAGTTTACCACAGCAGCAACAGCAACAGGTTGAAGAGGAGGCTGGCAGGGAGGAGCGGGAGCAGGGTACAGATACAGAGGATAAAGAGGATACAGAAGAAGCGGGGCCGAGTCAGCCTGTAACCGTTGACCCGGTAAGGAAAATATAGGTAGCTGTGTAGGGGTGTAACGGATCGCCCCCCACGGTTCGGCACGCATGTGTACCGCGGATCAATTGCAAAATGTAACCAAGTAATAATATTACTTAATATTCGTTAATATCCCTTTTAAATCACAATGTAGAGTTGCCATGAAAAGATAGACGCGACAGTTGCGTGCTTTGTTTTACTCTAAAGCGCAATGATAGGTTGATAATGGAAAAAAAAATCTAGAACAACAAGGCTGCGTTCGTAAATTCGCTCTGGAATCTGATCACTGAGTACACTGGTCTACTTGCACTGGTACCATTGCTTACTGTATGTAGTCGTCTTTGTAGTGGTTTGGGGGAATACTACAGTTTGTCATATGACTGTACAGCACAGTATATAAGACGAGTATATAAGGCAAGTATTTTTGTGCTGGTGGGTGTGGTCCGACCGATTGGGGTGGGCCTGTCTGGGCCAAAAATGCCAGGGCCTAATTTTTGTCCCAGTCCAGCCCTGGCAGAGGACAGGAGGGCTCTTTAAACAGGTGGACGAGTTGCCACATACAGGCGCGCTAATGATGATGGACATAACATCAGTCCAATCATGGGCGGGCACCGTGATTGAGAAAGGATTAAGGCGCGCTAATGATGATGGACGTAACATCAGTCCAATCATGGGCGGGCACCGTGATTGAGAAAGGATTAAGAAAGGATTTAAAATTGTGAAAGGAGGAGACACAGAGGGGAAAATGTTCAATGTCAAAATGTTCATGCCAAACTAATAACATTTAGGGCCTGATTTACTAAGATCCCAAATAACGAATACTAATTGAAGTTCACACACAGGGGAAGTTGAGATATACTTGTTTTCGGCTATACTTCAAATAAGGCCCGCTATCTTCTACATTGGAAAGATCAACAATCCTCACTGCACACCGTTAGTAGATCAGCTTGCAGATGTAGAACCAGTTTAAACATTAATAGGCCATTAATAGGCTAATAAGTTAGAATTCTGTATTTTTGTTCTAGCTTATCATCGTACTCTGAACGATGCTGTCCAAGTGCGCCATCCTTCACTTTGGAAATTCCTTCGGCACCTGAAGGATCAGCAAACACTTGCAGAGGGTAAGCTGGGGATGGCAGACAGAGGCCACGCTCCCCCAACAAGGAGACGGAAGTGGAGGGAGTTGGAGGCCCGTCTACTGAGGCTGAAAGGACAGTACATGCAGGGCCTCAGACATCTGGCTTCGTACTGGAGGGCTGTCAGCCGTAGCGTCCGTATGGGCTAGATTTCCACATTTATTTTGATAGCACTTTGGCCTATGTTGTTGTTATTATTATTGTTATTGGCCTAATTGTGTTATTGTTATTATTATTATTATTATAATTATTATTATTGTTATTGTTATTATTATGTTATTGTTATTGTTATTGGCCTAAATATTGTTATTGTTATTATGTTTGTTGCTGTTTGTTGCTGTGCCTGACTACTAAAACACTAGAGTGAAAGAGACTACATCTCTGTATGCCAGGATACCCCGAGGATTTGATGTGTGAAAGAGGATGTGTCACACTCACTGTGCTACGGAAACTGGCTAGTTACTTAGGGATTATATTATGGGATATGTGACACTGTAACCTAGAGACACACTGCGCTGTTACGTGACGTCCTGCCAATGGGATGTACAGTATTGTCTCATAGGTTGGCATTTTGATGCTTGGTCTTGGAAACAAACACCATGTTTGCACAAACATCGTTTTTTTGTTGTTGTTGTTGGTTGCAATAAAAGCCTATATTTTGGATTGATATCTCTACTGTATTTATTTGATTCCGTTTGACCAAAATATAGAAAAAATATTTCTTTAATCCATGCATACAATTGCAAATGTTGGGCCGCTACCCACACGTTTAGCTGTGTTGCTCATTCCACAAATGCATGATCCTTACAAGTCATACCTCGTTGTAAAAGTGACTAATCAGGCTTTCTCCATGATCTCCATGATCACAATAGCATGCTGAACACTCTAAAAATTGAATGGAGTCTCAGTCATGTACCGTTAACGAGATATAATACGAAAAGCATATTTTTCAATGTCGCTCAAAACCGCACAGCAGGGGGGGGGGGCGTCGCTTATGGACGAATATCTCAGGGTCACAATGGGTTATAATTACAAACTAAATTTCTCCATGATCACAATAGCATGCTAAACAAACTGAACTTTGAATGGAGTCATAGTCATGTACCGTTAACGAGATATAATACGAAAAGCATATTTTTAAATGTCGCTCAAAACCGCACAGCAGGGGGGGGGCGTCGCTTATGGACGAATATCTCAGGGTCACAATGGGTTATAATTCCAAACTAAATTTCTCCATGGTCACAATAGCATGCTAAACAAACTGAACTTTGAATGGAGTCATAGTCATTTACCGTTAACGAGATATAATACGAAAAGCATATTTTTCAATGTCGCTCAAAACCGCACAGCAGGGCCGTCGCTTATGGACGAATATCTCAGGGTCACAATGGGTTATAATTCCAAACTAAATTTCTCCATGATCACAATAGCATGCTAAACAAACTGAACTTTGAATGGAGTCATAGTCATGTACCGTTAACGAGATATAATACGAAAAGCATATTTTTCAATGTCGCTCAAAACCGCACAGCAGGGGGGGGGGGGCCGTCGCTTATGGACGAATATCTCAGGGTCACAATGGGTTATAATTCCAAACTAAATTTCTCCATGATCACAATAGCATGCTAAACAAACTGAACTTTGAATGGAGTCATAGTCATGTACCGTTAACGAGATATAATACGAAAAGCATATTTTTCAATGTCGCTCAAAACCGCACAGCAGGGTTTTCGATTTCGAATACTTCACTCACTGTGCTACGGAACGTGGCTAGTTACTTAGGGATTATATTATGGGATATGTGACACTGTAACCTGCACACTGCGCTGTTACGTGACGTCCTGCCAATGGGATGTACAGTATTGTCTCATAGGTTGGCATTTTGATGCTTGGTCTTGGAAACAAACACCATGTTTGCACAAACATAGTTTTTTTGTTGTTGGTTGCAATAAAAGCCTATATTTTGGATTGATATCTCTACTGTATTTATTTGATTTCGTTTGACAAAAATATAGAAAAAATATTTAATAATGTGTATATATATCACTGGTGTTCTTTTAGGAATATAAGATTTTCAATTCCATCTCGAAAATGATCTATCTAGGGAGTTATATAAAATGCTGAGACAATACTATGACATTCATTGTGTTCTTTATTATTTCCAAGTCATCTTAAGACCCCCCCCCCCCCCCAAAAAAAAAATTAAAAAAAAATAAAATAAAAAGTACCACATAACGACACATGAGGTCGCTTGACACAACGGCAGGCGGGGAACATAGGACCCTTTTTCGGAAGCGGGGAACATAGAACCCTTTTTCGGAAGCGGGGAACATAGAACCCTTTTTCGGAAGTGGGGAACCGGTGAACATAGGACGGGGAACATAGGACCCGGGGAACATAGGCATGCTCCCGATGGAATCACATTATCTTTTATCCAGCGTTTGGATGAGTTTTTTAAACCCTTTTCATACGGCGTAACAGCCACAAACGACTCTAAAACTCTTGTTTGCTTAACGTTAGACTGGGCTACGGGACTTTCACTTAACTCTCCGTTTCTGACTGTACACTCGTCATAGAGCTGCCTGTGGTACGTTTTCAAGTGCTGATACAGGTTTGTGGCGTTGCCTCTGGATGTAGTGACTGTTCCACGACAGGTCGTGCGCAACACCTGCTTTTGTTGCACATCAGTCGACCTAAACCCGAAATACTACAACAGAAGTGCTGTTTTTCTTCGGGACTAAATCGTCCAACGTTGCTTCTGGTTCTGCTGAAGCCATTTATCCACCATGAATGTTGCTAGCTACCGAAACGTGGGCGTTTCACGTGCAATGTTGTTGTTGTGCGTGTGCGTTCATTGACATTGACGTTCATTGACGTTGACGTTCTTTGACGTTGACGTTCATTGACATTGACGTTCATTGACATTGACATTCATTGACATTGACGTTCATTGACATTGACGTTCATTGACGTTGACGTTCATTGACGTTGAATCCGGCGCGCTGTATGACGTATCCCAAATCGCAGGCTTTGCGATTAGCTAATAGCATCATTTCAAATCGCGATTTCGATTTAAAATCGATTAATCGTGCAGCCCTAGTCTCAACCCTCCGATTCCTGGGGGTGCACATACAGGATGACCTGTCCTGGAAGAACAACACAGCAGCCATCATCAAGAAGGCACAACAGTGGCTCTTCTTCCTGAGAGTTCTCAGGAAGGACCACAACAAGCAGGAGATACTGGTGGCCTTCTACCGCTGCGCAGTGGAGAGCATCCTCACTAGGGCTGGGTATCGCCACTGATTTCCCAAAACGATTCGATTCCGATTCACAGCTCCCGATTCGATTCGATTCACGATTCGATTCGATTCCAATTCGATTTTGTTACAATATCAATTTTCCTTGAATATGAAGAGATTCTCAGAACGAATGCTATAAATGGTTCAAGGAACCCTATAACATGTAGCATTGTTAAACATATCAATGTTTACATTAAGAATTGACTCCAAAGCAGTTACATGAATGTACTTCTTATTGGAACATAAATGAACATCATTGACCAACATTTTGCTAAATCAGACACTACAAAAAGTGCTTTTTAACGTGCTTTACTGCAGCCAATGTAAATAAAGGGGCTACAAACATAGCCTATCGGTAAACAAGACATCACATATCCCTCAGGACTGTCTCAAATAGCTTATTTGCATAATATATATATATATACAAAATAAAAATGTGCAAAACTCAAACGAAAATAGTGCAATAGATGAGGGTATTTTGGGGAACAAAAAAACACATTGTAAACCATAATGTCCATGAAACTAAAGCCCTTCATTACTGCTTTCTCACTTTTTGGAGATTGGAAGATTTTGTTCAGGAATAAACATAATTGGGAAATCAATGATTATTAAAATACTGTAGTATACAGTAACAATAAGTTAGTGGAAACACCACAAACACCACAGGCTTGTTTCGGATCCGCTTTTCCATGTTTCACGTCAGGGTGATGCCTCAATAAGTGGTTCCGTAGATTTGTGGTGTTTCCACTAAATTTAACCTCCACTGCGCACAGCTTGCATATGGCTTTGCTTTTGTCCTGCTCATCTCTATCGTCATAATTTTTACATCCAAAATGCACCCAGACATCTGCCTTTAAGCCTGGTCGTTGCGTGAGATATGATAAATTCTTGTAGCGCGAGATCTGGCCACGAGATCTCGTTGCGGGTTGAAGCTGCAAGCAAAAAAAAAAAAAAAAGATCTCCAGAGACCCATCCCACCCTGGGTACGAACACTTTGCCCGGCTGCCCTCGAAGAGGCGGTACAGGACCATGGCCGCAAGGACAAACAGACTGAAGCTCAGCTTCTACCCCAGGGCCATCCAGGCCCTGAACACAGCAAAGACCTAGGTTCTGGGCCCTGGACAGTCTGGACGGATTGATGGCAGCTGCTGGATTGAAAAATCAGGTGTAGTGCTGAGGCACAAATGTGTACATTTCAAGCCTGCAAACTGCGACACTTTAAATGAATGTGCAATAACACTATGTGCAATATGACAACCCTAGGGTACATAAGGTTGCAGAGAAATAGGAAATGTTAGAATAGGTATAGCATAGAGTACAGCACAGTGTTTTATCTGTACAGTATAGTATAGTGGATAGTGTACATAGCCTTTATTTATGTAAACCAGCTCCTTTCCCTTCTTGTTTTTTTAGTTTTTTTCTTCTTTCCTAGCACCAGGGGAGCCCCCCCTCCCAAATTTCGTTGTTTGGTACCTGTACTATAGCAATGACAATAAAGACCATTCATTCATTCATTCATTCATTCATGTTGAAGGGAGTCCACATTCAGCTCATGTAACAGAGTTGGGAATGTATGTTTAGTTGTGGTGAATGTAGATGAGTTTCGCCGTGCTTGAGCAGCCCTGGTTGTTGTTGGAGCCCCCCTTTGGAGTTTGGGTGTACTGCAGGTCTGCGCGTTCTTTTGTCCTTCTCTTGTTGCCGTACTTACGGTGGTACCAGAACATGGCCGCCATCTTAATGGGTATGTGCGCTATGTAAAATGCTCCTCGTGTTTTGTTGTTTGTATGGAGAATCTTGTAATGTAGGGTGAAAATGTTGGTGTAGTACTGTGCTGTTTGTTTTTACATGTATTGTGATGATGTGAAACAGAACATTTATTGTATGTTATTTTGAACGCGCAGATTCACAAGAGTTGCAGATCAGAGAAGAATTGTGTTTTATATGTCTTCTCTGCAGGTATGTTGCTCCACGTGTTGTTTGTAATTGTTATTTGTAATGTTTGAGGGAAATTTGTGTTCTTTCTGTGAACAAATTATCCTGATGTGAAATATACATACACGGTGGTACCAGAACATGGCCGCCATCTTAATGGATTCACAAGAGTTGCAGATCAGAGAAGAATTGTGTTTTATATGTCTTCTCTGCAGGTCAAATAAAAGAATTGATTGAAAGAAGGTTGCCTGTTTGACCATCGTTACACTGGTGCCGTGACCCGGATGATCTCAAGATCAGCTGAACGCCGATCTCCGTGGATGCTGCGTGGATGCCAGGTCTTAGTGTGATAGATCAAGTGTGGTCAGAGTATTATAGTAAATGGTCATTCAGTCTGAGGTCTGTGATTACATCAGTTTAAAAAGTGCTTTGATTGTTTTGGTTTTTATGTCCTGCTGTAACTTTATATATTTTTTTAAACATTATTATTATTATTATTTTTTTCATTCAGTAATATTACACAACGCAAGTCTGTACCACTATGGCTCAGAGGCCAGGTTTTAATGATGAGATTTTTGCCAGTCCAGTGTTGCCTATGGGGAGGGGTGCATGGGGGGCATGTCAGAGCAGAGCAGACAGTGCTGTCATCGGTGGGTTGAATAGTAGGGAGGTGGGGTGTTCCCAGTTGTTTACTGACAGTGGTAGAGGCACAGGGTCAGGTCAGGACCCAGGTTGTGCTGCTGTCGGACAGTTTACAGGGGAGGCTCCTCCCACATCCACACCCAGTGTTAATGACACTGAAGCTCTTCATCACCTTTCAGACATGATGGGTCAGCTAGGTGCTCAGATTGGCGAGTCCATTGTAACCAAGTTAATTTCAGCTGGTGTAGTTCACTCAAGTAGTATGAGCAGTGCACACCTCAACTGCACATCGCCTCCAGATCCTGTAACTGATCCTAATGTTGTTAGACAGGAGGTTCCGCGCGTTACTGTGAATGTAAAATCAGACAGGGAACCACCAATGTTCCGAGGTGATAGTTCTGATAAGTGTTCAGTCCAGGACTGGATTGACATGTCTAAAGCTTATCTGAGAAAGCAGAAATGTCCAATGCATGAACAGGCTGAGGAGACACTGGCAAGGCTGATGGGTAAGGCAAAGGATGTCGTGAGGGTTGGTTTGCGTAGCGATCAGACACTTGATGTGAAGCAGAACCCTGATCTCATCTATGATATCCTTCTCAAGTACTTCAGTGATGTGTCATCATGCCTCCCGTTGTCAGATTTCTATGCCACTACCCAGACCCAATGAGAACCCTGTAGACTACTGGTTGAGGATCAACAAAGCAGCTGATGTAGCTGGTGAGGGCCTTCGCAGACAAGGTAGGAGGATGGAGAACGTGGGTGAAGAGGTAGCACGGATGTTTGTCAGGCATTGCCCGGACTCTGGACTATCCCGTATTCTGGAATGCAAGGCTATTGAGGAGTGGAGCTCACGAGACATACAGTTGAAGATTGATAATTATCAGAGAGAGCTGAGAGCCTCTGGCAGGACCGGTAGTTCTGTGCCATTGAAGAGCCATGCCACCGCCCTCCACACTGCGCAGTCTCATCCAGAGCCTTCGATTCAGTCTGTGTCTGAGCAGTGTTCCACCCAGTACCCCCCTGCTCCTGCCCATAGTCCAGTGTACCACACACAGTGTCCGCCTTCTACCCTCATTCCTTCCCAGGACCATGCTTTAGGCCAGCTTCCGTGCCACTCCTCCGCGACTGCTGTGGCCCAGAACACTCAGCAATCTGAAGACAGGATTCTTGCTCGCATTATGGAGAGGCTGGAGCAGATGATGGGGAAAGTGCAGCAGCGTGACAGTGCTCCTCGTGGCGGAAGATACCAGGGTGGCGCCCGTGAGAAGGCCTGCCGAGTCTGTGATGACAGTAGACACACTACCATCTCACACTGCATGTCAGAGAGGCTGTGCTTTGTCTGTTTAGCCCCAGGTCACACAAAAGTTGAGTGTTCCACCAGGTCGTCCCGAGCACCTCAGCCTCAGGGAAACTAGGTGGCCTGTATTCAGAGGGAGGAAGTATAGGTCGCCAAGTAAACTCCCATTGTGAGGACGAATCTAGTGCTGAGACAGTGTATATAGCTCTCAAAAGCTCAAGTGATAACTCTGAAGATATTGTTTATCAGAATACGCATACAATTGGTGGTAGTGACAGCCTTTTCTACACACCTGTGACAGTTGGTAATACAGTGACTCTGAATGCTATGCTAGACAGTGGGTCTATGGCTTGTACAATGAGTAAGACGGCAGAGGGAAAGCTTAGAGAGGTTGGAGTTGCTACAGAACATAACCAGTTCAGTTCAAATGTGGTGCTTGTTGGCTGTGGTGGTCGCCGTGTCAAGCCTGAGTCAGCTTTCAACGTGGAAATGGAGGTGTATGGCTGTAGGATTATGGTTCCCACTCTGGTAGTTGAAGGCCAGCATGATGAGTTGATACTAGGCACCAATGTTATTAAATATATCCTCCGGCAGTATAAGCAATGTGATGGCTACTGGAAGGCTGTGTCTACGCCGTGTCCTGCTGGCGATCCAGAATCTGAACAGTTTCTCTCGATGCTCGCTGGTCTGAACCGTTGGCGAGGTGACGTCATACCTGACAAGATAGGCACAGTCAGGTGCAACTCAGCCGTGTGTCTTGAGCCTGGTCGGGAGTACCTGATGTGGGGCAAGCTACCTAAGTCCACTATTGTGTCTCCTGGTAGCGCTGTGATGACAGAGCCCACATCGTGTCGCTCAGCTCCAAGAGGGGTTCTGGTGGCCAGAGTTGTTACTCCTTTGTGGGGAGACGGATGGAGCGTATCAAGATCCAAGTCGATTTATGTTAAAGACCAGACCAATACCTGGTGATGATATACATGCTGTAGCCTAATTGTGGCTAGGCTATTTGTTCAGAATGGACAGAACTTATTTAACCCTCCTAACAAACCCGGCTACTGTAGTTCATCATGTGAACATGTTGCGTGCGCTGGTTTTGTGTGAGTGGCGTATACATACACAGTGCCGTGAGTAAGTAACCGGACAGTGGAGCATTTCAGTGAAACAATTAGGCTAACTATGACGTTAAAGTAGAGATGCTCAGCTTTTATTCGAGGGTATTTGTGTACAACATTGGTTTCACCGTTTTCGAAATGACAACACTTTTTATACATAGTCCCCCTAGTTCAGGGGATCAAAGTTACCGGGACAATTGGCTTGACGGGTGTTTCTGGTGAGTCAGACGTGTTCCATCACATCATGTGTGCAGCATAAGAGAGCTGTCCATGTCTAGTATTGATTCTAGACTTTGTGTTTGCCTTTGGAGTAACTCTGTTATTGCTGTCTGTCAACATGGGGAGTAGGGATGCTCCGATACTGATACCAGCACTCGTACCCAACGCTGCGCTCGTGTACTCGTACTCCGATAGATCCGCTCCCGACACCACTACAACGGCAATGTAACATAACCTCTCTAGCAGGTAGGTAGAGGAGGAGGGGCGATGTCAGCAGTATGGAGTTATTTTAGGACAAGCGACGATGACGCTACAAAAGTAGAGCAACTGCACACTGTTCTCTGCTAGGTTCTGTATGTGTGACAGCAGCTGGTGAAAGCAGGAAGAAAGTCAGCAAACCGACCAAAATGTTCAAACTTTTATTCTGAAAAATAGAAAATAAATGTCAGCGTCGTTGAAAATCAATGACACACTCGCTAGTCGAGCCAAAATATTGCAATGTGATGGATTCGGTGAGTAACCAAACATAACAGTCATCCAACCGTTGTGTGTCCCTAACATTCTGTCACAGATGGATGTCTGACACAGGAACGAGGACAGGTTTAGGAGCATATTCGGTTGTTAAGTCTGACGTCACGCAAAAATTCCCCACACCAGAGTACTAAAGAGGTAGAATGACAGCTCAATCGTTTTTTTGGACTGGGATCTATTCATACAACAAGGGACACAGCACTTTCCCGTTTTTCCCATAATTTGTCAGCGTCTTTGAGCCTCGGAAAAGCGCTATACAAATATAATTAAACGTTGGACCCAGAAACACGTCACGACTTAACAACCAAATTGAGATCCAAGTCAAGTCATGTTAAAGACCAGACCAATACCTGTTGAATCAAGGATAGTTACTCTATGATTAAATAACAGTCTACACTGAACAAAATATAAATGAAACACTTTTCATGAGTTGAAAAGACCTATGATTTTTTCTATGTACACAAAAGGCCTATTTCTCTCAAATTGTGTTCACAAAAACGGCATATTTTAGAGTGGCCTTTTTTTCGTTTATTATGTGTGTAGAAAAAGTCTTAGGTCTTTGATTTCAACTTGTGAAAAATTTGAGCAAAACCCCCAAAAGTGTTGCATTTTTATTTCTGTTCAGTGTAGTAGCCAAATGGGTCATGTGCCATTCTTATATTATTTGGGAGGAACGCTGCAATGTATAAAACATGTTTTTTATTTAAAAATATTTAAACCAATATGTAGGCCTACACAAATACCATCAAATGCAAGTTGGGAATCTACATTTTAACCTCATAGTAACTAACTATAACTATTTAAAATACAACGTTTTGGAGTATAGAGCCAAAAGAAGAAGAAAATGCTTCACTGTCCTATATTACTGACACAGGGCAGTGTGTGTGACTGCTCAGGGCCTGGGGGGGTGAAAGATCCAGTCACAGAGTGAACTCAGATACAGGGAGAGCTCCAGACACCTCCTCCAAGCGCAACACTTTAAGGGTGTGTTCTCACTAGAACATTTGCTTCACTTGGAATCTGAGTTTAGGATAAAATTCGCTTTGCTCTGCGTCGTTTGGAGCTGTGAGAACGCGCATTCGAAGTCGCTCCCGGAGCAAACAGCCGACGGATGCTCCGCTTCAAAAGGGTGGTTTCGCTCCGGTTAGAAACGACGCATCGAGGCTGTCCATAGGAAAACAACAGCGCATGCGTGTTGATCTGGATAAGAGTGGGACGAACAGGCAATTTTCAATCAATCAACTACCACGTCTGTTGCTTCGATTGCGTATGTTACTTCGTTTACATAAAGGGCTGTGAGAACGCAAATCAGAGAAATAATTTATGCAACAATGTTGCAAACTCATCTACTTGCTCCGGGTCCTGATTCAGACTTTCATGTGAGAACATGACCTTAAACTTTCTTTTAATACTACAACCTCCCGACCCCTCAAAACTTACCAACAACTCCAGAACGTCCATTGTTTGACGTTAGAGTGTTTTCCGTTTAAAAATCATTGAATTAGATCAATATCATGCTGATCAATGCACTGGTTGTGTTTAGTCAGGACTTAAGAATCATGAGAATATCAAAATAAATTTTTTAAAGAGCTCCAAATGTTATATTATATAACGACAAACATAATTGGTGTAAATAAAATGAAAACAATTGTATTATTCATGATGATACCAGGCCTAAGGCCTTTCAGGCACACACAGCCATAATGACATTTTAGACAGTGTCATGTTACAGCTTACACTTGACCTTTTAACCTAATTGGACTGACCTATATAGCGCCTTTATAACGGCTTCTCATTCACCCATTCACACACACATTCACACACCAATGGCAGCAAGCTGCCATGCAAGGCGCCGGCCGGCCGGCTCACTGAGAGCAATTTGGGGTTCAGTGTCTTGCCCAAGGACACTTCGACATGTGGCCAGCCAGGGCTCGAACCGCTGATCTGCCAACCTTGTGATCATTAGATGGCGGCTCTACCTCCTGAGACACAACCGGCCCTTATATGTTGTGGATACTGCAGCTGTAACATGTCTCTGTGTTGTTAGCCTACGTGTTACTTACCGTACTACTACTCTTTTGCAAAGAAAGGTTGACTAACTAGGCCTACTACCACTTCCTGTTTTGACCACATTGCTGCTGATTTAGCAAGAGGGCTATGCCACTTCCTGATGTTAGAATCACATCAGGCTTCCTGCGTATGATGAGACGTCAAGCTTCACCCAACCAACGTCCTCAACATGATTTTCATTCTGCTCATGCTAAAAGATTTACACAAGAGCAAAGTGGTTCAAATGCCTCGATCAGCAAAAAGGATGATAGCTCAGACAAGGCCAGTGTGCACTGGCCATTGTTAGGATATACACCCCCACCCTCCCCCTAATCCCAGACCATTATGAGACATTACATACACTTGATAGAGAGAGAGAGAGAGAGAGAGAGAGAGAGAGAGAGAGAGAGAGAGAGAGAGAGAGAGAGAGAGAGAGAGAGAGAGAGAAAGACAGACAGACAGAGAGAGACAGAGAGAGACAGAGAGAGAGAGAGACACAGAGAGAGACACAGAGAGAGAGACACCGAGAGAGAGACAGAGAGAGAGAGAGGGAGAGAGAGACACAGAGAGAGACAGAGAGAGAGAGAGGGAGACACACAGAGAGAAAGAGACACAGAGAGAGACAGAGAGAGAGAGAGAGAGAGAGAGAGAGAGACAGAGACAGTGAGATAGAGAGAGAGAGAGAGAGAGAGAGAGAGAGAGAGAGAGAGAGAGAGAGAGAGAGAGAGAGAGAGAGAGAGAGAGAGAGAGAGAGAGGGAGATAGCAATGTGTGTCTGAGCTTCTTAAGAACTCAATTATCCCACATCCCACATTTAGTACCACAGGAGGACTGCTGGGAAATTCACAGTGGACTCCCAACCAAACCATTAGAGAGGAGGGAGGAAGGAAGGCCAAACTCTGCAGACAACGACTCTCACCAAGACAGTTGTTAGAGCTAACGCCATGATGACTTCAGTCCTAAACAGCTCCACAGTTGTTAGAGCTAACCTAGCCATGATGACTTCAGTCCTAAACAGCTCCACAGTTGTTAGAGCTAACCTAGCCATGATGACTTCAGTCCTAAACAGCTCACACACAGTGTGTGCGATTGAAAGCCAGAAATAAGCAGCACCACAGTAATAACGTGGAACATTTCTGATGGGGGCAAAGCGAACAAGGGGACAGCCAGGTCATCTCAGAGTTAGACTGGGAGCAGCGTGACATATCAGGAAGGACAGGATCTATGATAATAACTTCATCATAAACAAGGGAGGTACGCACACTTCCCCTTTCCTGCAATAATAAACCATTATCCTCTCATGGAAAACGACAGGTTGACCTCTCTAAGGCATTGAAGGGAAGGGAAATGGAAATTAAGCCTGTAACTCGACAGCGTTGTTGGATTCATCAGGACGAGCCTGAGCACTCTGAGCAAAGAGTCAACAGGAGTGCAAAGCGCACATGAACGTCTGTTCAGACTACAGAGAGAGTGAGAGTTTGCTAAGAGCTCTGTATTGCACCGACTAAATGGACTGCACTTATATAGACTGGCTTATAGAGATATACTTATATAGCGTCCTTTATCTAAAGCACTTTACGACGGCCTCTCATTCACCCGTTCACACACACATTCACACACCAATGGCAAGGTAGGCAAGCTACCATGCAAGGCGCTGGCCCGCTCACTGGGAGCAATTTGGAGTTCAGTGTCTTGCCCGAGGACACTTCGACATGTGGCCAGCCGGGGCTCGAACCGCCGATCTGCCGATCTTGCGATCATTAGAGGTAGATCATCTATCTCCTGCGCCACAGCCGCCCAAGAGCTCTGTGTTGCACAAACTAGATATGAAAACAGCAGGTAGGGCCTACATGGTCTCTATATATATAGATCAAACCTCACAATCAACTAACTAGGTCTACGCAACTGGATACCTCACACCATCTACAACACACTATAGTACTGCATAAGACTAAGCCGCCCAAGAGCTCTGTGTTGCACAAACTAGATATGAAAACAGCAGGTAGGGCCTACATGGTCTCTATATATATAGATCAAACCTCACAATCAACTAACTAGGTCTACGCAACTGGATACCTCACACCATCTACAACACACTATAGTACTGCATAAGACTAAGACTCATAAGATACTACAACACACTATAGTACTGCACTGCAATAGGACTCATAAGATACTTAAGACACTTAAGAGGGGAATGTAGCATAATCCTGAGCCTAAATCAGATGAATGATGTTCTGAGTGTGATTATAAAGAGCTTAGCATGATTACTCCATATAGCCTAGGCCTAGCAATACACTGCAGACAACCTGAGATGATGGGGGTGCATGAATGGCTTTAAATGGCCACAAGGGGAACAAAACCAACAAGCTCCTCAGCAGGATAGGGTGAACACACAAGTGGTCCTCTTTTGGGGATATCATCTGTCATGCACCCCCAATGTGTTAGATAATTAACATAGGATCGTCTAAGGGGGTGTTCTCACTAGAACATTTGCTTCACTTGAAACGGAGTTTAGGATAAAGTTCGCTTTGCTCTGCGTCGTTTGGAGCTGTGAGAACACGCATTCGAAGTCGCTCCCGCAGCAAAGAACCAACGGATGCTCTGCTTGAAAAGGGTGGTTTCGCTTCGGTTAGAAACGACACATCCATCACTTTGCTTCGCTTCGCTTTTGGTGAGAACGCTGCCCGAGGCTGAGATAAGAGAGGGACGAACGGGCAATTTTCTATTTTTCTGACCAATCAACTACCACGTCTGTTGCTTCGATTGTGTATGTTACTTCGTTTACATGAAGGGCTGTGAGAACGCAAATCAGAGAAATAATTTATGCAACAATGTTGCTAACTCATCCACTTGCTCCGGGTCCTGATTCAGACTTTCACGTGAGAACATGACCTTAATGTTTTTGCCATCATTACAGATCTTTTATTGCTTTTTCTGCAAAATTTGACATGAGGGTTGGGCGCTAATTAGGGATGCACCGAAATGAAAATTCTTGGCCGAAGCCGAATTTAAGGAAACTAAATACATTTTGCTTTTTATTCATGCTTCTCAAAGAAAGAAATTGAGATTGAAAAAAAATAACTTTTATTGAACATTCCAACAAAGCACAATAAATAAAATAAATCAGTCAAATTAAATGTTTTTGTTATCCCTGAATAGCTGCTGAAAGAAAATCTTTCATCAATGTAGGCCGAAGCTTTATTCATGACTTGTGTTAACAAGAATGATGTGCCATGATAATATTATTACAAACTACTTTGGAAGATTGCAAGTTAACTAATTAGGTGAACTGTCTTTAAAGAGATGCTACAGGATTTTGATAATTCTGTATGTTGTGGCTTAAGTATTGATGTCCGTATGGTTCAATGACATAGTGTTACGGCTGGGCCTTCACACACCCTCCCCCGCCCCCACAGCTCGAGCACAGCGTGCTCTCCGCCGCAGCTGAGGCTTGTCCCCGCTAATTAGATCTTCAGCCAAACCTGCACACCTGTCTCCACTCCCAATCAACCCTCTGTCTCCACTCCCAATCAACCCTCTGTCTCCACTCCCAATCAACCCTCTGTCTACATCTACCCTGGACTTCCCTTCACTCATTGTCAGTTCTTCCCTAAGAATGACCTGGCAAGTATCATCAAAACACGGCCACTATTCGGTGGTAAACATTCGGTGTTTTCACACATTCGGCCGAATACCGAATGTGCTTTATTTTGCGATATTCGGCCGAATACATTCGGTGGCCGAATGTTCGGTGCATCCCTAGCGCTAATACCATATAGCATGGCATTTGAAAATAGCAACAGTATCCATTTCAATACAGTCATAAAAAAAACAGATGTGTGCGCAATATATATCATAAATGCCTTAAGAGTGTTTTCTAGCAATAGTAATAGCATAATAACAATATAGTGTAGTGACCGCTCGTTAGTGAGCAGAGTATTCGTAATTCACGGCGTTCCAGCCTGTACAAAGCACTGTTGATATGTTTGTGTTTACTCAATCACCCAGGCTCCTTAGCGGGTGATATGACGGGATATAAGTGGGACAAAGATGGATGAATGTTGTTGTTGTCAGTACGCATGCAGAGAGTGAGAATAAAGCACATGATTGTTTTTCTACCGGCAAACCGACTACATCGTCCAGTTATTGCCGTCACTCCTACATTGGTGACCCTGACATTCTCTCGAACGTTTTCGGAGATCATTTGAACATGACAACAAACGCAGTTTCACTCAAGCTGCCCGTTTTTTGGGAACAAAATGCCAACGCATGGTTTGCACAAGCTGAAGCTCAATTCGCCCTCAGGGATATTACCGTGGATCATACCAAATACTACTACGTGGTAGCAGCTTTAACCAATTCAACGGCAGCGAGAGTGGTGAGTCTTATTGAAAACCCACCGGCACAGCACAAATATGTTACCTTGAAGGCGCACCTCATAGATACGTTTTGTTTGTCTGAATCTGAACGTGCACGCCAGCTCCTCTCTCTCCCTGGGCTCGGTGACACAAAACCCTCTGAACTGATGGACCACATGCTAGCTTTGCTGGGCGACCATCAGCCGTGTTTTCTTTTTAAAGAGCTTTTTCTGCAACAGTTACCAGACCAGGTTCGTTTTTCAATGGCTAATTCCATCAAAACAGACTTTCGTCAGCTAGCCAAGGAAGCGGATATATTTTTCTCAGCTGGGAAGAAGTGTTTTACAGCCACCATGGATGAGTTTGGGTTCCAACCACTCTCCATCTCCGCTACTGCTGTGGCCCGACGGGTGAGGCCGTCGGGGTTGTGCTTTTACCATATGAAATTCGGGGACAAAGCTAAGAAGTGCCTACCACCATGCAACTTCAGTGTGTCGGGAAACGCACAGGCCGCCACTCATTAGCAGCTGTGGGTGCCGGCCATTCTGCAGGCTTGCTGTACGTCACTGACTCCCTCTCCGGCCGCCGTTTTCTGTGTGACACAGGTGCCCAGGTGAGCGTGCTGCCCGTATCGGCAATAGACATTAAAACAGGGAAACAAGGACCCTCCCTTGAGGCTGCCAATGGCAGTGCTATCGCTACCTTCGGCAGGCGCACTGTGGGTTTGTGTTTTGCTGACCAGCGTTTTACCTGGAGTTTTGTGTTGGCCAAAGTGTCTACTCCCCTCTTAGGCGCTGACTTTCTCTGCGCTAACAGCCTCCTGGTGGACGTGGGGAACCGCCGACTCGTCAACGCTGAGACATTCGGCTCTTTGTCATGTGAGCGCAGTGACGCAGCCACAATGAAGCTGTCCAGTGCTGTCTCGCCGGCTGACGATTTCTCTCCTCTTCTATTGGAGTTCTCAGACATCACAACACCTACCTTCTCGGCTGCTACCACCAAACACGGCGTCATGCATTACATCTCCACGGAAGGCCCACCAGTGCATGCCAGGGCCCGTCGCCTCGACCCACACAAGCTCACCATCGCGAAAGAGGAGTTTGCAGCCATGGAGGCACTTGGCATCATTCGCCGTTCTGACAGTCCTTGGGCCTCGCCTCTCCATCTCGTTCCCAAGTCCAACGGAGGCTGGCGTCCGTGCGGCGACTACCGGCGTCTAAATGATGTCACCACACCTGACCGTTACCCCGTTCCACACATTCAAGACTTTTCAGCCCATCTAGCGGGCGCGTCTATTTTTTCTAAAGTGGATTTGGTACGGGGATACCACCAGGTGCCAGTTAGCCCTCAGGACGTCCCCAAGACAGCGGTTATAACACCATTCGGACTTTTTGAGTTTTTGAGGATGCCGTTTGGCCTCAAGAATGCTGCCCAGACCTTTCAGAGGTTGATGGACGCCATGCTGGGCAACCTCCCTTTTGTGTTTGTCTACCTAGACGATATCCTGGTAGCTAGCACGTCCAAGGCAGAGCACCTATCCCACCTCCGTCTCCTCTTCAGTCGCCTCCGGGAACATGGATTAATCATCAACCCAGCAAAGTGCCAGTTTGGACTGCCTGCCATGGATTTCCTCGGCCACCACATCACTACTGCTGGGGCGGTCCCGCTGCCATCAAAGGTGGACGCTGTGCTGCAGCTCCCACGCCCTACCAGCATTAGAGCTTTACAGGAGTTCCTGGGGATGGTGAATTTCTACCATCGATTCATCCCCCAGGCTGCCCACCTAATGCGACCCCTGTATGGGGCTCTCAAGGACAAGACCCCTAAGCACATCATCGCATGGTCCGACGAAATGTCAAAGGCATTCTCAGACACCAAGGAAGCCCTCGCGAGCGCGACCATGCTGACTCACCCCGTGCCTGAAGCTTCCGTGGCCTTGACAACTGATGCCTCAGATTATGCCGTTGGAGGCGTTTACGAACAGCTGGTCAAGGGGGTTTGGCAACCCCTGGCATTTTTCAGCCGACAACTCCGCTCCAGTGAGCAAAAATACAGCACCTTTGACCGAGAGCTCCTCGCTCTGTACTTGGCAGTCAGGCACTTCCGTTTCCTGCTGGAGGCTCGTCCATTCACAGTTTTTGTGGACCACAAACCCTTGATTTTTGCCATGGCTAAGGTGTCGGAGCCGTGGTCTGCCAGGCAGCAGCGTCATCTGGCTTATATCTCCGAGTTCACTACAGACATTCGGCATGTGGCGGGGAAGGACAACCCTGTAGCTGACTGCCTCTCTCGTGCCACTATCGGGGCTGTCCACCTCGGCATCGACTACGCCCATATGGCTGCGGATCAGGTTTCGGACCCAGACATCCAGGCATGCAGGACTAAAGTTTCTGGCCTCCAGTTGGCGGACATCCCCTTCAGTGACGACGGCACAACGCTGCTTTGTGACGTGTCCATGGAGCAGCCGCGCCCCGTGGTTCCACATGCATGGAGACGGCAAGTTTTCGAGGCCATACATGGCCTCTCACACCCAGGCAGGAAACCTTCGCAGCGCCTGATTGCGGCGAAATTCGTCTGGCCCAGGATGAAGGTTGACATTGGTGGGTGGGTCAAGACCTGCGTGCCATGCCAACGTGCGAAGGTCCATCGTCATGTTAAGGCCCCGCTGGAGCGGTTCACGGTCCCAGAAAGACGCTTCGACCATGTCAACATTGATCTGGTGGGTCCCCTTCCCGCCTCCAGGGGGTACACTCACCTTCTGACGATGGTGGACAGGACCACCCGTTGGCCAGAGGCCGTCCCACTGACGGAGACTACCACAGCTGAGGTGGCCCGCGCATTCATCGGCACCTGGGTCTCCCGGTTTGGGGTCCCCTCAGACCTTTCCTCTGATCGGGGGGCCCAGTTCACTTCTGGCTTATGGACTTCCATTACTCAGCAGCTGGGTGTCTCCCTCCACCGCACTACGGCTTACCACCCACAGGCCAATGGCCTGTGTGAACGTTTTCACCGGTCCATGAAGGCTGCCCTTAAAGCCGATCTCCGGGGCGACGGCTGGGTCGACAGGCTTCCTTGGGTGATGCTGGGACTCCGTACTGCACCTAAGGAGGACCTCCTTTCGTCCTCTGCTGAGCTGGTGTACGGCCAACCCCTCCGGGTTCCGGGGGATTTCCTCCCCTGTGCTACGGTCCCCTGGTCAGCACCAGAACAGCGAAGTGCGCTGCTGGACAAGGCCAAGTCCTTCCGGCCGATCCCTACCTCATGCCATGGCGTTCCTAAGGTACGTGTCCCGCCTGATCTGAAGGCAGCGGGGTATGTCTTTATCCGCCAAGACGCCCATCGAGCCCCTCTGCAACCGCCCTATGATGGTCCCTACCGGGTCGTGGAGACAGGCGACAAATCCTTTATTATCGACATGGGGGGTAGTAAGGAACGCATCTCGGTGGATCGCCTTAAGCCAGCTCATCTGGACTTGGACCGTCCCATCGAGGTGGCCCACCCGCCCCGCCGCGGTCGCCCCCCTGTTAAAACAGTCCCGACCCTAGCTCCTGCAGACCCCCTGCCCTGCCGTCCGAGGCCGGCCAAACGTCCGCCTGTTGTTTTTCCCCTGCCTCGGTCTCCTGTGCCTGCTCAAGGGCGCCAGAGTCGCTTTGGGCGAGTTATCAGAGTCCCTGACCGTTTTTTGGGGCCGGTTCTTGTGAATTCTGGGGGGACGTGTGTAGTGACCGCTCGTTAGTGAGCAGAGTATTCGTAATTCACGGCGTTCCAGCCTGTACAAAGCACTGTTGATATGTTTGTGTTTACTCAATCACCCAGGCTCCTTAGCGGGTGATATGACGGGATATAAGTGGGACAAAGATGGATGAATGTTGTTGTTGTCAGTACGCATGCAGAGAGTGAGAATAAAGCACATGATTGTTTTTCTACCGGCAAACCGACTACATCGTCCAGTTATTGCCGTCACTCCTACAATAGGCTACTTATATGCCAGCTCCAGGTTACTAGGCTTTCCTTCCACTGCTCCATACGCTAGCATAGAAAGATTTTTTATGTAACCACGTTTCCCTAAAACTAAAATATCTGCCCCAAATTAAAATTAAAATATGCCTGCAGAAAGAGTGGGGTGTTAGGTATCATGACATGTTCAGTTTGAAACTATCTCTTCTGGTTGTTACAATGAGTGAAGTGGATTTACATCCTGTAACAGAATGATGGTAACAGAATGACTACATGCTTCCCTACAGAGACGCATCATTGAGGCCTCCTGTCATTGATGTACATGATGATGTAGGGGAAATAAAACAGGGAAACAAAGGTAGGAATATACAATAGCTATCATTAAGGTAATAATGTAAAGGGAATTGAGGGAAAAAAACAAGAGAAAAATACATTTGTTTGTACATTGATTAAAATGTATTACATTCTTTTTGTGGTTTAGGGTTTGCAGTATATTTTTCTTCATTACAACAATACAATAGCCTAGTATACTTTTGGCAACACAACAATTAATAATAAACAACAAGTAGGCTCTTCAGGCTACACCTTAACTGTTCCTCCTGAGACATTACCACCCCCCAGCACTGCGTCTGCTGAGACACCCGCTTTTCCCTTATACTGTGCCTCCTAAGACTTCTACTGCCCCCCTTGTACTGTCTCTCCAGTGTTAAATCAAATAATAAAATGGTAATAATAATAATAATAATAATAATTCACGACGACTGCCAGTGGCCCCTGGCCTGAGCTGGATTACTCTTCCTGCTAGAACTGGTGAATTGATGATTCACTTCCTTAGTCAAAATTGATTGTAAGTCGGTTTGGAATAAGGCGTCTGCTAAATGCCAAAAATGTAAATGTGAAATGGCCTATGTCTCATACAGACACCCAACCTGCTCTGTGCCTCTGCACAATACAGTATGCTCTTTCACCATGAAGATAAAAATCCCTTGATGTCATTTTTGCACAAGTGTGCAACATGTATGTCATAATTCTCAATGGAAGTTCTAGGCCTACAGATCCATAGCTGTGTGATTTGCTGGCTATGAGATGAGGGTGTTCTGTTGATGCAGTGCTTGGTGAGCATGGTGTTGCAGTGTTCTGTAACTACTGCTATATGACACCCAGTTTTTTTTCCGGCTGTCCCTGTGGAAGAACCTCTTTGGAACCCTGAGAACCCTTAGGACCATGGAGAACCCTTTGAGAAGTTTCTCCCACAGGGACAGTCGAAGAACCCTTCCAGGTTCTGTACGACCTGTACTATAAGTTAATGTAGCCAATTACATTTCAGTGAGTCATCCCATTACCATATCATTTGGTCATTCTGTTGCCGATTTGGTGAATGTCCTCCATCATAGAATCTTAGAAAAAAACATATTGGTTATGATGACAAAACCCCCCACAAGAGCATGACATAGATTAAAGATAGTTTTCATTTTCAAATGTCATTGAGGACAATTTGTTTTCCACTTTCCAATGCCAGTGTTGAGGGACAAATCCGACGATTATAATCTCAGTGGAAATAAAACACTGTCAAACTTTAATCCATATTCCCTTCCTACACAGTCTCAACTAGCAGTATGTAGGAGCTGTCTGTGTCTAGCCTACTGACAAAATGTGTGTTTTAATCATTTAATCAGTGATTTCTTTAGTTGCTTGATAACTAGTGACAGTGTTCTGACCCACTGCTTGGTCCTGGGCCAGTTGACCAGCTGAGATCAGAACACATTCAGCCTTCTATTGTCCTGACTGGGTACAGTAACAGTGACACTTCTGTGTGCCAGTTAGCATATCAGCTAGATAGCATATCAGCCCAATAGAGCTCTCAGGTCTTCTGCTAGCATATCAGCCCAATAGAGCTCTCAGGTCTTTTGCTAGCATATCAGCCCAATAGAGCTCTCAGGTCTTCTGCTAGCATATCAGCCCAATAGAGCTCTCAGGTCTTCTGCTAGCATATCAGTCCAATAGAGCTCTCAGGTCTTCTGCTAGCATATCAGCCCAATAGAGCTCTCAGGTCTTCTGCTAGCATATCAGCCCAATAGAGCTCTCAGGTCTTCTGCTAGCATATCAGCCCAATAGAGCTCTCAGGTCTTCTGACGCTGGTTTTCTCTGTGTCCCACATGTACAAAAGAAGAGATTTGGTGAGGCTGCACTCATTTTATGTTCCAGATTGGGTCTCACTGCCAGTTTACATTAGGGATGCAACCTCAGCACATATGTTCAAGTCAAGACTAAAAAACCCATCTTTTTAAATATTGCCTTTAATTTAAATGACTAAATAAATAGGAAAAGCACTATACAAATATAAAGTTATTATTATTATTATTATTATTATTCTAGTCAGCGACATCATTGGCTAACAGTTCGCTCGCAGGTTACCATTGTTACCAAGCTAGCTAACGGTGTCAGGTTACTCTCGTTAACACGCTGCTAGCCTGCCTTGCCTGTTATCAGCAGATAGCCAGACCCCACACAGCCCTTATGATACATAATGCATTATTCACACATGATAAGCAGCTAGTAAGTGTGTCAAGTGGCTCAGTGAGTCTGACAGACCCCCAACCCCCCCGGGGGACCATGTCAGTCAGCTCGCCTTTACTGAGCTAGCAGGGAAGTCAAGGCTAAGATAGAAGATATGTGGGCGGGGCTTGTTAACAGAGCGTGTGAGATGATTGGCCAAGTCACACGCCAATCAATTTTAATGCAACATTATTGGCCTGTATTTTCTGTCTGTCTTTGTGTGTGTGTGTGTGTGTACGAAAGACTGAGAACAAGCTAAGCTAAACAAGCCTGTCGCCTGTCACAAGTAGAGGTATTGTAAACCACTAGTTACCCTAAAGAAGAGGTATTGTAAACCACGGATGCAAGTGACTCGTCACATTCCCTTGCTAGGGGTAAGACACAGATCTCTACCAGCTGGTGTGGGCAGGAATATAGTTTTAGTTAGTGTTATACTAATTCTAATTATTTACACATCAAACAGTGCACAGTGCTAAGCCTCCAAGCCCCCCCCTGCCGGATTCAGATTCAGACCCGGGTTCAGACCGAGATTGGACCCGAAGTGCAAGGTCACGTTCCCCTGTCCCAAAAAGCAGAACCCAACCAGGGGTTGCAGGGTTTGTATAAAAAAGGGAAAACGTAAAGAGACATGGTTCCATTGTAAAGCCTGTAATGTCCCTTTACACACTAGCTGTACCACACTGTACCACACCAAGGACAAATATTGGCAATGATTCATGAAGCTATGTTTATACTGTGTATTTCTATGTATTTTGAATTTTGTAACTGTTTTTAAATTTGTTGTTGTACGGCACCTTGAGTGCCATGACACCTTGAGTGCCATGAAAGGCGCCTTATAAAATAAATGTATTGTTATTATTATTATTATTATTAGAAAATAAATAAATACATAACATGTAGTGTATTATATTATTATATATGTGTATTATAGTTTTATAATGTTAAATGGGTCAAACGGGTCTTGGGGGTGAAAATAAAGTTTTTCACAAAAACACGTTTTTCTCTTTTTTTTTTTCTCAGTGTTTACATATTCATAGAACAGAATATTCTGGGAATTTTTGAAGATGAGTGAAAATTATCAAAAAGGCAGGCGCTGGCTGGCAACTTTTTTAGAAAACTCTGGCGGTGAAAGAGTTAATGTAATATAAGTCAATTGTATAGAAACAACTCACCAAAATAGACTATTGCACAACTGATTTGAAACCCCCCCTAAACCCCCCCCTATTCTGTACCTTGCCATACCTTGGCAATGTACAGGCCTATTGGAAATGTATTGCGTGTGTGTGAGTGAGAGCTTTTGTGAGCCTGCATGTATGATGTGGCTCTTTCTGGTACCCCAACAATTCTTTGGGGCTCTTAGTCTCCAACTGGTTGGCCACCCCTGGGGCCTCATTTATAAAAAGGTACTTGAACGTCATCTTTGACTTTCACGTAAGCACATTTTTCTAAACGGACGTAAGCATTATTTATAAAACGAGCTGCGCTTGTTTAACATTGCGTACGTGCTTCCTTCTATAAATACCAAATATACTTTAAATTGAACGCAGGTGATTAGCGTCTCAAAGAAAAGCGGCTGAATTAAGCCAAGTGCTAAAATATAGGGTAGGCGTTGGTCTGGAAGCGGGAGAGGGCAGAGAAGGGTGATTTAACGTTTGATTACTAACCAGGCAAATGCTTATACTCAAGTTGTAAAAGAAAATCATTTCTTAACTCATTTTCTCGGCTGATAACAACATCGTTAATTTTATTACGAGCCACATTCACTTCGCATGAATTACAGTATAGGCAGTGCGGCTCACATGCCTGAAATAACTCTGCATAACCAGTAGGTAATACCCGACATAGAGCTACGATCGTTTCCAGAGCAGTGGTATGGTTACTCTCCTGTGTGTGTTCTCTGATGCATCTTCAGGCTTCCTCCTTCACTAAAACTCTTCCCACACTGGGAGCAGTGGTATAGTTACTCTCCTGTGTGTGTTCTCTGATGCCTCTTTAGGCTTCCTCCTTCACGAAAACTCTTCCCACACTGGGAGCAGTGGTATGGTTTCTCTCCGGTGTGTGTTCTCTGATGAATCTTCAGGCTTCGTCCTTCACTAAAACTCTTCCCACACTGGGAGCAGTGGTATGGTTTCTCTCCGGTGTGTATTCTCTGATGAACCTTTAGATTTCCTGCTGTATTGAACCTCTTCCCACACTGGGAGCAGTGGTATGGTTTCTCTCCTGTGTGTATTCTCTGATGCCTCTTTAGGTGTCCTGCTACATTGAAACTCTTCCCACACTGGGAGCAGTGGTATGGTTTCTCTCCTGTGTGTATTCTCTGATGCTTCTTTAGATGTCCTGCTTGATTGAAACTCTTCCCACACTGAGAGCAGTGGTATGGTTTCTCTCCTGTGTGTGCTCTCTGATGAATCGTTAGTGTTCCTACTTGACTGAAACTCTTATCACACTGGGAGCAGTGGTATGGTTTCTCTCCTGTGTGTATTCTCTGATGCTTCTTTAGATGTCCTGCTGTATTGAACCTCTTCCCACACTGGGAGCAGTGGTATGGTTTCTCTCCTGTGTGTATTCTCTGGTGAATCTTTAGACCTCCTGATTGATTGAACCTCTTCCCACATTGGGAGCAGTGGTATCGTTTCTCTCCGGTGTGTATTCTCCGATGATTCTTCAGGGCTCCTGCTTCACTAAAACTCTTCCCACACAGTGGGCAGCGGTAGGTCTTCTCTCCGGTGTAAGTCTGTGGGTGTGTTTTAAGGTGATTCTTCCGCCTCGAGCTCCTGTGTTGTTGATGGTTTCCTGGTGTGGTGGAGCTGGGCTCGCTGTCTGAACCTGGGTTGGAGCTCTGCTGGTCTGTAAGAATAGGAACATATACAGGGTTACATAGGCAAGTTTATTGGTATAGCACATTTTATACAACAAGGGCAATTCAAAGTGCTAAAATAATAGTGCTTTAAATAATAAATATGCTAATATTTGAAAATTGACAGCGCTGTAAATAGTGTCATTCTTGCATCAAAGTGCTTTACATACAGCATTAGGATATAAAGAAAGAAAAAAAAATATAGAAATTAAATATCAACATTTAACAAGATAATAGGCAATGAATACAAATATATGAATTAAAGTGTTCTCTATCTAAGTATGTCTCTCAGAGAGCACCTCCTACAAGCATCGTACCACCATACAGGATTACGGTCAGATTATCACGGGGAGTGGCTGCACATGCAGAAGAGGTTAATTATCATTATTAAAAAATAATAGTCATAAATATGCTAATATTTGAAAATTGATATACATTATATACTGTATCATAAATACACTTTATACACATTATATACTGTATCATAAATAAAATTGTATTTGTTCCATGTTGTTCCATGAAAATCAGTTGAGGATTACAGACATAATCAAATGTAGGCTACTGCAAGTACTTTGCTGCGATAGCTATAGCAAGACCTACTGTACAGTTTATCATTCATAACTGTCTGTACATAGACCAAACTACTAGACCTGGGTCTATCACACTCTATATGTGCATGGATCAAGGACTTCCTGACCGACCGCCCCCAGAGGGTGCGGGTGGGCCCCCACACCTCCACAGCCCTCAGACTCAGCAATGGGTCCCCCCAGGGCTGCGTGCTAAGCCCCATCCTCTACAACCTCTACACCCACGACTTCACCCCCGTCCACCCCAGCAACTCCATCGTAAAGTTTGCAGACGACACCACCGTGGTGGGATGCATCTCGGGGGGGGACGAGGCGGCGTACAGGGATGAGGTAGAGCAACTGAGCAAGCTGTGCAAGGTTAACAACCTGCTGCTGAACAAGTCAAAGACCCAGGAAATCATCGTAGACTTCAGGAGGAAAAAGTCCGAGATCCAGCCCCTGCTCATCGACGGAGAGAGCGTGGAGAGAGTCTCAACCCTCCGATTCCTGGGGGTGCACATGCAGGATGACCTGTCCTGGAAGGACAACACAAAAGCCACCATCAAGAAGGCACAACAGCGGCTATACATCCTGAGAGTCCTCAGGGAGGAACACAGCAAGCAGGAGATACTGGTGACCTTCTACCGCGGCGCAGTGGAGAGCATCCTCACCTACGGCATCTGCAACTGGTTCTCCAGCTGCACAACCGCGGAGAGAAATGCGCTACAGAGAGTCGTGAGAACAGCCCAGAAGATCACCGGCGCCCCCCTCCCCTCTCTGGAAGAGCTGTACAACACACGCTGTCTCAGGAAGGCCTCCAAGATCTCCAGGGACCCAACCCACCCTGGGTACGAACACTTTACCCGGCTGCCCTCGAAAAGGCGGTTCAGGACCATGGCCGCAAGGACAAACAGACTGAAGAACAGCTTCTACCCCAGGGCCGTCCAGGCCCTGAACACAGCAAAGACCTAGGTTCTGGGCCCTGGACAGTCTGGACGGATTGATGGCAGCTGCTGGACTGAAAAAATCAGGTGTAGTGCTGAGGCACAAATATGTACATTTCAAGCCTGCAAACTGCGACACTTTAAATAAATGTGCAATAACACTATGTGCAATATGACAACCCTAGTCGTCTATCTGTACAGTATAGTATAGTGGATAGTGTACATAGCCTTTATTTATGTAAACCAGCTCCTTCCCTTCTTGTGTTTTTTAAAGTGTTTTTTTAAAGTGTTAAAAAAAATAAAATAAAAAACAGGGGAGCCACCCCTCCTAAATGTCGTTGTTTGGTACCTGTACTATAGCAATGACAATAATAAAGACCATTCATTCATTCATATAATATATATTCAGGGCTCTACGCTAACCTTTTTCACTAGGAGCACATGTGCTCCTAAATGAAAAATTTTAGCGGCACACAAAGAAATTTAGGAGCACAGTGAACATTTTTATAATAACATTTTTATTAGTGATTTTGCAATTTTTGCACCAAAATCACACATTGGCCCATGCCTACAGCCCTACTAGACGCAGAGGATATCAGTTGTCCATATGCTTTTGTATGTTGGCCGTCTGGCACGCTTAGAGGTCAGCCAGCGGTCCACGGCAGGAGTGGGATCGAAGTCCTCGACAGAAGGCCCCTCCAGGCTGATCCTCATCAGGTCTTCGGTGGTGGAGACTCCAAGGCTGCTTCTTGTTGAATTCTTAATGCGGTTCTGCGCAGAGAAGCCTCGCTCACACTGGGCGGCTGAAATGGGCATCGACTTGCCAGCCTGTTTCTGCCCTCTACAATATTTGCAGAACATGACGTTGTCTTTAAACTCTAGCCATGGGAAGATTTCCAGCCACTTCGGATTAAATCTATATGTTTTCCCTCCGCCGGCTGCAATGGACGCTGGGGTGTCATCTTCGCTAGTAACGTTAGGCCTACTAACGTTGTTCTCAGCCTCACTGTCGCTACTAGCCGTCTCATCCCCATCTCTCTCGTTAGTTGAACCAGCTTGCGAATTACTTGGGCCCTCACCGGATTCCTCTTTTTCTTTGTTTCTTTGACTCGCAAAATACAAATGAATGGGCTTCATTTTCTTCATTTTGAGTCAAACTTTCGATAGCGCAGCCGTGTTCTTCTCAGGGAAAGTTCACACCACACGTTATCACAGAGAGCTGTACTGTGGTTGGCGGAATCGGATTGTGGCTTGTGGAATGTGGGACTTGTAGTTTAAAATATATATATATTGTAGTGTAGTGACCGCTCGTTAGCGAGCAAAGTACATTCAGAATTCACGGCGTGTGTTGACTCAATCACCCAGGCTGCTTAGCGGGTGATATGACGGGATATAAGTGGGACAGAGATGAATGAATGTTGTTGTTGTCAGTACGCATGCAGAGTGAGAAAGCTGAAATCTTTCACTCGTGAATTATTTTCCCGGTTCGCGCAGATTTTTTTTTAGAATAAAAAAATAAAAATAATAATAATAATAATAATCTGTACTCGCACAGTGTGCTCGTGAATTTATTTCTCTAGTCGCACAGATTTATTTTTAGTCGCAATTGCGAGTGAAATGGTCGCACTGTAGAGCCCTGATATTACTACTGCGTATGTAACTGGGGTAAAACCTGTTATAGAAATAGCTTTATACGAGGTAGATTTAGAACATGTCAGGATACTGGGAGGTAGAACGCACTTATCTCGGAAAAGTCATGAAAGGAGGGTCCTGAAATTTGATCAACTTCAAAGGTAGAATTTATTTTTACTCACTAGGTCAAATGACCCCACCCATGGCTGTTCTAGTGTTAATGACCCCACCCATGGCTGTTCTAGTGTTAATGACCCCACCCATGGCTGTTCTAGTGTAAATGACCCCACCCATGGCTGTTCTAGTGTTAATGACCCCACCCATGGCTGTTCTAGTGTTAATGACCCAACCCATGGCTGTTCTAGTGTTAATGACCCCACCCGTGGCTGTTCTAGTGTTAATGACCCCACCCATGGCTGTTCTAGTGTTAATGACCCCACCCATGGCTGTTCGGGTGTTAATAATCTCGTTCAAAGCTCTGAATAATTGTGTGACAGTAGAGTGAAAGCCAAAGGACGTCAGCTGGAGCGGCTTTCAAGAAAAAACGGTCTCACTGTTCACAAACAGATGCACCATGCCCACATCCTCCTTTACAAAGACGCCCTCTCCTCAGCCAAATCCCAATATCTTACAGACAAAATCACTGCTGCTGCTGGGAACACCAGGGCCCTGTTCTCAGTGGTCAACTACTCACTCCGCCCCCCCGACTCCCTTCCCCCACACTTCTACTCCACTGACCACTGTAACTCCCTGATGTCATTTTTCAACTCAAAAATAGCCAACATCCACCAGTAACTGACCCCTCTTATGCCCAGTTGTCCATCTCCCCTATCTCCCCATCCCCCCCTCTCTGTACCTCTCTCCTGCTTCCATCTCCCCTCTGCTGCCGATTTATCTAAACTCATCCGGAAATCCAAGCCATCCCCAACTTGACCCCCTGCCCTCCTCCCTGGTCATAGCCTCCCTCCCCTCTCTCCTGCCCCTGATAACTGCAATCATCCATTCCTCCCTCACCTCTGGTTCTGTCCCATCATCTCTCAAATCCGCAGCCATAACACCTATTCTGAAGAAACCTGGTTCAGACCCCAACATCTTCAATAACCTCCGTCCCATCTCCAACCTGCCATTTCTTTCAAAAATCATGGAAAAAGTGGTGGCTTTACAGATTCATACTCATCTCTCAAACAATAACCTCTATGAACAGTTCCAGTCTGGCTTCCGCCCCCTTCACAGCACAGAAACAGCCCTCCTCAAAATCACAAATGACCTCCTGATGGCAGCTGACTCCGGACTCATATCCATCCTCATCCTACTCGATCTGAGCGCCGCTTTTGATACTATATCGCACTCCACCCTCCTTAACCGTTTAGCCTCCATTGGTATATCTGACACCCCTCTACACTGGTTCCATTCCTATCTCTCTGGCCGCACTCAATTTATACAGTTAAAATCATTCACATCCCATCCGTCCCCCCTCTCCTCTGGTGTTCCCCAGGGCTCTGTCCTTGGCCCTATCCTCTTCATCATCTACCTCCTCCCACTTGGTCTGATTTTCCATAAATACAACATTCATTTCCACTGTTATGCGGACGACACCCAGCTCTACGTTTCCTCCAAACCCACTTCCACCCTCCCTCCCTCCTCCCTCTGTGCCTGTCTACATGAACTTAAATCCTGGTTCACTTCAAATTTCCTCAAACTAAACAGTAATAAAACAGAGGTAATTCTCATTGGCTCCAAATCCACACTCACCAAGCACCCCAGTTTCACCCTCAACATTGACAACTCCTTGGTTTCCCCCTCCCCCCAGGTTAAGAGTCTGGGTGTCGTCCTCGACAGCACCCCTTAATTCCACTCCCACGTCAACAACACCATCAGGTCTGCTTACTTCCATCTTCGTAATATCAACCGCCTCCGCCCTTCACTCACTCCCAACAGTGCCGCAATCCTGGTCCACTCCCTCGTCACTTCCCGCCTAGATTACTGTAACTCCCTTCTCTTTGGTCTCCCCCACAAACTGCTCCACAAGATCCAACTGGTCCAGAACGCTGCTGCCCGTATTGTCACCAGAACCCCCTGTCATCATTCACATCACCCCCATTCTCCACCAACTCCACTGGCTCCCCATCAAACACCGCATCGATTACAAAATCCTTCTCCATACTTTCAAGGCCATCCATAACCTCGCCCCTCCATACCTGTCCGACCTCCTCCACATCAACATTCCCACCCAGTCCCTCAGGTCTGCCTCCTCCATCAACCTGACCGTCCCCCCAGCCCGTCTGTCCACCATGGGGTTTAGAGTAGTGTTGTTCCGATACCGATACTAGTATCGGCATGGCCACCGATACGCACAAAAATGCTGGTATCGGCGAGTACTAACAAATAATAACACCCGATACCAAACTTTCACTATCGCGGAAAAACAAACACGCATGCTGTAGAGGTGTAGTGAGGAGAACATGTCGGCGGTTTGGAGATATTTCAAGGTGGATAGTCCGGTGTGTACAACGGCTAAATGCACAATTTGCGGTCTCAATGTGTCGAGGGGTGACACTAAAGCTGCCAGTTTCAATACTAGCAACTTAATTAAGCATTTAAAGGCAAAACATATTAAAGAGCACGAAGAGTTTCTGTCATCTACTGCAGCTGCGACAGAGAGCAAGAGAACGGATGGACCAAAACAACAAACGCTGAGTAGCTCATTCCATAAAAAGGACCAGTGGGACGCGACGAGTGAAATGGCAAGAAAGATGACTGAGAAAATGTCTGAAATGATTGTGCTCTGTGACCTGCCCCTCTCCTTTGTTGACAATGTGGGATTCCGCCTTTTTATGGCTCACGCTGTACCTAAATACAAAATACCAGGTCGCAAATACATCACGGAGACGGCCGTCCCTGCCCTCAATAAGAAGGTGACTGAGCATGTTTCAGATAAGCTAGGAAAGGTGCAGGCCATCAGCTTCACTACGGATATTTGGACCAGCGACGTCTCCCCACTGTCCCTGCTTAGTTTAACTGCTCACTGGGTGGACTCCGAATCATACAACCGGGAAAGCTTGTGCTGCATGCAAACGAGTTCAAGGGGTCCCACACTGGTGAAGCAATTGCGGAAGCAATTGAGAGTATGCTGCTTAACTGGAACATCCCAAAGTCCAAGGTAACATTAGCCTACTTCTTTGTTCTTGTCTTACTCTAAAATGTTGTATTTTCTCTTGTGTTTTTATTTTCATTTGTAAATGTTTACTTGCTGTTGCACTACTACTACGACTGTTTTATATCTTAAAGTTATTTTGTTTGTAAATGTTCACTTGCTGTTGCACTACTACTACTACTACTACTACTACTACTACTACGACTGTTTTATATCTTAAAGTTATTTTGTTTGTAATTGTTTACTTGCTGTTGCACTACTACTACGACTGTTTTATATCTTAAAGTTATTTTGTTTGTAAATGTTCACTTGCTGTTGCACTACTACTACGACTTTTATATCTTAAATGGATATTGCACTGATTGGCATCTGTGAGAGCCACATTTCAGGTTTTATAAGGGGTTGATTTTCTTGTCACCATACCAGGTAGACAATAACAAAAAGTTCTATAGCATTCACTCTCTGTTGGTATTTTTTCCTGTTTTACAAAGGTTTTGAGCAGTGCCAGACTAAGTGTTAGCAATAATTTTACATCGAGGTGAGTATGCGGCTCAAAAAACATGTTTTTTTGTTTTGTTTTTTCAAACGCCGTGGTATCGGATCGGTACTCGGTATCGGCAAGTACTGCACAGTATCGGTATCGGTATCGGGATCAAAAAATGGTATCGGAACAACACTAGTTTAGAGCCTTCAGCCGCTCCGCCCCTCGCCTCTGGAACTCCCTCCCCCCCGACATCAGGAACATTGATTCAATCTCCTCTTTCAAAACCCACCTCAAAACCCACCTGTTTACGCAGGCGTATCCCTGTTGATTTACTGTTCCCGTGCTGCTCTGCTACTAGCTATGTTTTATACTGTATATTTCTATGTATTTTGTATTTTGAATTTTGTAACTGTTTTTAAATGTGTTGTTGTACGGCGACCTTGAGTGCCATGAAAGGCGCCTTATAAAATAAATGTATTATTATTAGTAGTAGTAGAGTGCAGTAGAGAGCAGTAGAGAGCAGTAGAGAGCAGTAGAGGGCAGTAGAGGGCAGTAGAGGGCAGTAGAGGGCAGTAGAGGGCAGTAGAGGGCAGTAGAGAGCAGTAGAGTGCTGTAGAGCGCAGTAGAGGGCAGTAGAGGGCAGTAGAGTGCAGTAGAGGGCAGTAGATGGCAGTAGAGGGCAGTAGAGGGCAGTAGAGGACAGTAGAGGGCAGTACAGGACAGTAGAGGGCAGTAGAGAGCAGGAGAGGAGAGAGCAGTAGAGAGCCGTAGAGGACAGTAGAGGGCAGTAGAGGGCAGTAGAGAGCAGTAGAGAGCAGTAGAGAGCAGTAGAGAGCAGTAGAGGACAGACAGCAGAGGGCAGTAGAGGGCAGTAGAGGGCAGTAGAGAGCAGTAGAGAGCAGTAGAGAGCAGTAGAGGGCAGTAGAGAGCAGTAGAGGGCAGTAGAGAACAGCAGGGGGCAGTAGAGAGCAGTAGAGAGCAGTAGAGAGCAGTAGAGGGCAGTAGAGGGCAGTAGAGGGCAGTAGAGGACAGTAGAGGACAGTAGAGGACAGTAGAGGACAGTACAGGACAGTAGAGGGCAGTAGAGAGCAGGAGAGGAGAGAGCAGTAGAGAGCCGTAGAGGACAGTAGAGGGCAGTAGAGGACAGACAGCAGAGGGCAGTAGAGAGCAGTAGAGAGCAGTAGAGAGCAGTAGAGAGCAGTAGAGGGCAGTAGAGGGCAGTAGAGAGCAGTAGAGAGCAGTAGAGGGCAGTAGAGTGCAGTAGAGAACAGCAGGGGGCAGTAGAGAGCAGTAGGGGGCAGTAGAGAGCAGTAGAGAGCAGTAGAGAGCAGTAGAGGGCAGTAGAGGGCAGTAGAGAGCAGTAGAGAGCAGTAGAGGGCAGTAGAGGGCAGTAGAGGGCAGTAGAGGGCAGTAGAGGGCAGTAGAGGGCAGTAGAGAGCAGTAGAGAGCAGTAGGGGGCAGTAGAGAGCAGTAGAGGGCAGTAGGGGGCAGTAGAGAGCAGTAGAGTGCAGTAGAGAGCAGTAGAGAGCAGTAGAGAGCAGTTGGGGGCAGTAGAGAGCAGTAGAGGGCAGTAGAGTGCAGTTGCTATTCCTAAAATTTATTTTCTATCATATTTCTCTCTTGTCTGTTTTTATTATGTTTTATTCCCCAATTTTGTAAACTGATTCACTTACTTTAGACCATTGGTCTTCAACCGGGGGTCCGCGACCCCTAGGGGGTCCGCAGAGGTACTGCAGGGGGTCCGCCAATTTTTTTTCAGAATAATTTACAATTTTCACCAAAATAATTTGTGACAATTAAAAAATATAACAAAAGTTATATTGAGTAAACTACAAGCATTAATAGGCAATAATAAGCTACTTTTGACAAAAAACTATTTACAAAATAAATTATTCCCATGGAGCAGAATCGAACGTTAGCCGTTATAGCAAGCTAGGTGTTGCGAACAACAGAACATGAACAGTGGAACAGAACAACAGAACTACATTGAAGTAATAGTCAATAATTAGCATATCGTTAGCAATCAATATTTAGCATAACAATACTAAAAGTAAAAACAAGATATTATTAGTTACTACTATTAATTAGTGAAGCAGGATGGATACATTTGTAACAGTAACGAGACCTCGAGCTCGAGATCCAACGGCTACTCCTTCCACCTCGGCCCCAGCAGCGCCTGCCCCAGGGGCAGATAAACGCAAAAGAGAAAAGTCCCGAAAATATTCAGAAGTGTACCTAAAGTTTGGATTTACTTTCAAAGAAACCGAAGGAGTGGAATTGCCAGTGTGTGTTGTTTGTGCGGCGACGCTCTCAACCGAAAGCATGAAGCCATCAAAGCTGCAACGACACTTGGAGACGAATCATGGCCACTTACAAGATAAAGCATTGGACTACTTTCAGGCTCGTCTGCACTCTCTCCAAGGCCAACAGACAATGATAAGAAAATCTGCGAAAGTCGGTGAGCTTGCTTTGAAAGCCTCATATCATGTTGCTCTTCGCGTTGCCCAGTGTAAAAAACCATACACAATTGCAGAAGATTTGATATTGCCTGCGGCCACTGATATGTGCAAGACCATGTTTGGGAATGATGGATATGCAGAAAAGTTGAAGACTATCCCGTTGTCAGACACAACAATTGCTCGGCGAATTGGTGAAATGGCATCGGATGTGAGGGTGCAGTTAATTGAGAAATTACAAACGGCGGAGGCATTTGCACTCCAATTGGATGAATCAGTGGACATCTCCAAAGACGCACAGCTCTTGGCATTTGTGCGCTTTGTTGACCAAGACGAAATGTGTGAAGAGTTCTTGTTTTGTAAGAAGCTTCCTGAACGCACAACAAGTGCTGACATTTTCAAAGTGATTGACTTTTTCGGTGAAAATGACGTAAGTTGGGCAAAGTGTGTCGCGGTGTGTACCGATGGTGCGCGCGCTATGACTGGGCAAAAGAGTGGACTGATGGTGCTTGTCAGAAAAGTCGCCCCCAAAGTGATGTGGACTCACTGCATGCTGCACAGAGAATCCCTCGCCGCTAAAGAAATGAGTGCTGAGTTTGCCGATGTTATGGACACTGTTGTAAAGGCTGTAAATGTTATTAAGAAGAGTGCCCTACAAACTCGCCTCTTCGCTTCTTTATGCGCCGCTACAGGAGCGGAACACACATTTTCTTTACCATTCAGAAGTCAGATGGCTTTCCCGTGGATCCGTATTGGCACGAGTATTTGAATTACGCACAGCTATCCACAAATTTCAAATTGGCCAAAACCGCGCGGAGCTGGCTGCGCATTTCATCGACAATGCCTGGGTCTTTAAACTGGCATATCTGGCGGACGTTTTCGCAGAGTTGAACCGGCTGAACAGATTCAGATTCAGATTCAGATAACGTTTATTGCCACTATGCATTACACATATAGGAATTTGCTTCGTCACCACAGCAAGTGCGTTTATACTTTTTTCACATGTCAAAAAACAGGACAACACAACAACAACACAGGACAGACAACAGTGCATTGGATAGTGTGGTATAAAGTGCAGTGCAGAGTTTTTACAGTGAGTCCAGTTCAGTCCTGGGCAGACTTGGGGGCGGGGGGAGGGGGAAGCCAGAGTCGTTTATCAGCCTGGCTATGCAGGGCCGCAATACACACGCCATTCAGCTGTATGATAAGATGGAAGGCTTCCTGAAAAAAACGAAAAGATGGAGATAGCGCGTCAGGGGAGATAACATCTCCATGTTTCCATCAGTGGAGGAGTTGGCGGATTCCGCGGTGATCTTGCCTGACGTGAAACGCGCAATTGGTAATCACTTGGAGGCACTTGAATGGCAATTCGAAAAATATTTTTCTGAGACTGAGTCCTGGAGAAAGGACAAGACCTGGATACAGTTTCCTTTCAAAGAGAATGCACCCGACGGCTCAAATCTGACAGCCGCTGAGGAAGATCAGCTGATCGACCTGTCCACAGATAGTACACACAAGCATGTGTACGAGTCAAAGCCACTGATCCAGTTCTGGATCCATTGCCAAAAATTCTTCCCACAACTGACAGCAAAGGCCATGGTGAGCCTCTTGCCTTTTGCAACCACATTATCTTTGCGAAAGTGGATTCTCCTCCCTCACCTACCTGAAGAGCAAATACCGTTCAAGACTGCAGCCTGAGGATGACATGATGCTCTGCCTGACAACCTCCATCTCCCCCAGAATAGACAAGCTGTGTACCACCCACCAGGGCCAGTCATCTCACTGAGCGTGACTGAGGTAAGCATACCTGACTTCCTGAAGCTAAATGTTTAATTGTTGAATAATAATAATAATAGAAAATATAAGCCTCATCAACAATAATAATAATAATAACCAATAATAATTATGCATGAACGTTTTATCAATCATAAACACATATAGGTTAATAACCCAGTAATTAGCCTGTTACTTATTAATTTTCCCTTGCCTAATCCTGTTCTCCCTGTCCCTGTTGAAGGATTCCCTGAGTGCCGACCTCCTGCCTGCCTGACTACCTGCCTGACTGCCTGACCCCCTGCCTGTCTGCCGACTACTCCTCCTGTCTGACCCCCTGCCTGTCTGCCGACTACTCCACCTGCCTGCCGACCATTCTTCCTGCTTGATTCCCCACCTGTCTGCCGACCCTTCCTCCTGCCTGACCTCCCGCCTGCCTGACGACCCACCTGCCTATTCCCATCAGCCTTGTTACTAGAAATAAACCTTTATTATTTAACTCTTACCTGTTCACCTGTGTCTGCGTTTGGGTCCTACCTCTGGTCGTGATAAAATAGGTTAATAAGGTGAATAAAGTAAATATAAAAGTTATTATAGGCCTTAAAATGTGACATTTAAAATGTTTTATTACATGTGGGGGTCCCTGTTCTGGTTTTCTCTCGTCCAAGGGGTCCTTGGGCCGAAAAAGGTTGAAGACCCCTGCTTTAGACAAATGTAGTAAGTCACTTTGGATAAAAGTGTTTACATGTGGCTGTCCTGTAGTCCAGGACTGGGTTAGATTGGGGATAACGGTGTTTACATGTGGCTGTCCTGTAGTCCAGGACTGGGTTAGATTGGGGATAACAGTGTTTACATGTGGCTGTCCTGTAGTCCAGGGGCCCATTCCACGAAGGTCGATTATCTTCTAATCCTCGATAAAGTTCTAATCGGCGATAATTTTATCTTGCGTTCGGGTCCATCAATGTGTCTCAAATAATTCGCTGTTTGGTTGCTATGCAACATAGCCTCCCGAGTTATTCTGGTCGCGAGCAGGCTAAGAGGCTGGCTAAAGTAATGCGTGCGTCAAAATTGTCTCACAGACGGAAACTATATCTCGAACGACAGTTCCATCAAGTGTCTTTTAGGAAATATTAGTTCCCACTTTTTACGAGATAGATAGATAGATAGTTTGACTGTGTGATAGATAGATAATTTGATAATTTGAAAGTGTGATCGATCGATAGATAGTTTGATTGTGTGATAGATAACCTGATATTTTGAAAGTGTGATAGATAGATAGATCGATAGATAAATTAATTAATTAAAAAGTGTAAAAAATAAAATAAAATAAATAGGTATGTCTATTAACTTGCATTGCTTTTGACACAGCGGTCTGGCTGGCGCAGTGGTTAAGGCAACCAGCTAGAGTTCCGAAGGTTGCGAGTTCGAGACTTGAATAAGTGATATATATTTTTTTTTACATTTAACTGAAGATTTCATGCAAAGGCTTCAAACACCATTGTAATCGTGTCAGTTCTTGTAAATTAGCCTGCACCACAATTGTATAGCCTACATACTTTTTTAGATGAGATTTTAGATTAGATTCAGACAACGAAATGCAGTAAAAAGTGTGTCTGAAGAAGGATTTGAACCACCGATTTAAAAAGACGAATAAATACTATAGCAGCGGTCGATACCACTAGGCCATTGTGACGATATGACGGCTTGTAGCCTGCTGCGGATATCACCACAGTAGTAAATATTAATTTATTAAAATATGAACATATAACAATAACTGGGGCTAGTATGACCTACGCATTTAATCGGTCAGCAATTTCTTGCCAAACCATTTGCCTCGCCTTGTTAATTGCGGCAGTATTGCACTATTTTATTTTTCTATTTCTATTTTTTTTTACTATCTTATTTTTCCGTCTTCATAAAGATCAATAATTCGGAATGCTGCGCAAATGTAGGACCCCTGCAGAGTGGAGTATCTTCATTTCGACAGATCGACTCTTCGGGGCTCTTTATGTCTGCGTGCACGCGCCCATATCGAGGATTTCTAAGCCGGTGTTCTGTGAACACTCATGACACAAGCCTGATCCTCGTTCGAGGAATCACCTGAGGCTTGAATTCCAATCCCGAGTTGCCTGATCGCCTAATTTATTTCAATCGCCGATATACTAATCCACTTTAGTGGAACGGCCCCCAGGACTGGGTTAGATTGGGGATAACGGTGTTAACATGTGGCTGTCCTGTAGTCCAGGACTGGGTTAGATTGGGGAACTAGCCCTGATATATCAACCCCACACAGCGGGAGAGAGCAGGACTGTCAGACGATGCAGGTACTGACTGACTTACACTGCACTGGCAGCATTGGTTTTACAACAGTGCAATGACACTCACCAATAACAAAGACTTACCATCCATCTCACTGTCTTTCATCGCCACTCTTCCTCTGTCCTCTTGATTCACCGTCACTCCCTCCTCCCTCCTTTGGTCTCCTCCATCCTCTTCTTTCACCATCACACCATTCTCCTCTACATCCTCTTCCTCCAGCTTCACTGCCACCATCTCTGGACCCCACTGTGGGCTTTTCACCATCACACCATTCTCCTCTACATCCTCTTCCTCCAGCTTCACTGCCACCATCTCTGGACCCCACTGTGGGCTTTTCACCATCACACCATTCTCCTCTACATCCTCTTCCTCCAGCTTCACTGCCACCATCTCTGGACCCCACTGTGGGCTTTTCAGGGCTGGAGAACCACGGCCAGATCCAGGGGACTCGGTGCATTCTGGTTCATACATGGTTACCATGGTTACATGAGCTGAAGAGGACCTGCGGCTAGAAACACTGGAGGCAGAAACAACGCAGGTCGATTAGACATGACAGACAAACAGTTCACTGAACTCCCATCTAGACTGACAGGACACGTCCTGCAAATGCAATAATAATATTACTGATGGCATTTGCTGTAATTAAAGGGTCTGGAAAGTAAACATTAAATGGTTCCAATTGTATTTTGTGTCCAGGAAAAATGTTAACACATAATAAACTATGAAAATAATCTTCTAGTTAGGCTCTACTTCCTGGTCAGACAGTTCTGAGGCTGTGTGGGCGTGGCCTTTGCACGCTTGACTGGCAGCTCCCTTCCAAGCCAGCTTGCTGCCTTATCATACATGACATTCATCTGTTAGACGTGCTTATAGTTCTGCCCTTTAACTACCAACTGTTTATTTACCAACTGTTTAATTACCAACTGCCCTTTAATTACCAACTGTTTAATTACCTACTGTTTAATTACCAAATGTTTAATTACCTACTGTCCTTTAACTACCAACTGTTTAATTACCAACTGCCCTTTAATAACTGTTAAGCTGCTGTTGTGTAAATACTGAGCTAATACAATTACAAATGGACTTATGCACCTGCAGTGCATATTTATAGTCCATAAATATCCATGATTATAGTCATGCACCTGCAGTATGACTCATCATATCAATTCAATGACCACCATTAGCATACAGTACACCTGGCACCCTATGGTGAATTATTGAACAGGATACTTGTGGACAGGATCCACAGCATGTGTTAGCGTTAGCAGCATGCGTTAGGGTTAGCAGCACGTGTTAGCGTTGGGCAGCACGTGTTAGCGGTTAGCAGCATGTGTTAGGGGTTAGCAGCATGTGTTAGGGGTTAGCAGCATGTGTTAGGGGTTAGCAGCATGTGTTAGGGGTTAGCAGCATGTGTTAGGGGTTAGCAGCATGTGTTAGCGTTAGCAGCATGTGTTAGCGTTAGCAGCATGTGTTAGGGGTTAGCAGCATGTGTTAGCGTTAGCAGCATGTGTTAGCGTTAGCAGCACGTGTTAGCGTTAGCAGCATGTGTGACTTACTGATCAGTTGTAGCACAACGGTGTTGGTCTGGTCTTCTAATTCGCTGCTGTATTTTCACAATATCCGCCGTGTTTAGTTTCTTCCCACACTGGACGTAGCACTGGCGCATGTCCTCATGACCACAACTATGTTTCCTTTGCTCAGAGGTTTGCCCTGCCGCTGTCCTTCTCTGCTGCTCCTGTAATCCAATCACTGAGCTGCTCTTGTGACCACCTGACTCAGGATGTGATTGGTCAGCTCTAGCGCGGCCTGTGGTTGGCCTTTGCTGAGAGGAATTCCTACCATAGCACTCTTCGATCTTGACCTCCTGACCTCCAGTCTTGACCTCTGAACTGCCGTTACTGTCACTAACCATGTCATTACTGTCACTATCCATGTCATTCGCTGCTTCAGAGAGGTGACGCCCTGACGTATCTCTACTGAGCATCTCATCTTTGGCCTTTTGGTTTTTGATAAAGTCCTGTAGAAACCTGTCCCACGGTGTGTCGTACTCTTCTTTAATGTTGGGAGAGTGATGGTCCCTGTGGGTGGGAGGTGGTGGTGGTGGTGGCTGGAGCCTAATAAGATTGTCCTTCCGGTGGTTCTGTCCTTCTGCCTCTGCATCAGGGGACCCAAGGTGTGTCCTCTGGCTCTCTGACACTGAGTAAGCAGAAGCCTCCATCTCTCTGCCCAGATGGACAGTTCACAGTGCAGGGAATCCTACCAACACAGATGATCACAATATTAAAACAGAGTGACGAAATGTAATCAAAACATTGAACATTTCTTTTTCCAGAATTGGAAAACAGTAGCCAAGCTACAGTTAGGTCCATTTGGACTCTTTGACAGAACTGTTGTTATTTTAGTTGTTTACCAAAACATATTCAAGTTATAGTCATAGAATGAATATGGCCTTAAAGTGCAGACTGTCAAACACCCTCTTTAATTTGAGGGTATCCAGATCCAAGTTGGAGGAATGGTTTAGATGTTACAGCTCTTTAATACGTGGCCCCCTCCTTTTCAAGGGACCAAAAGCAACTGGCCCAATGACGTGACGTGATGTCCAAACCCCTTTATGAAGTGAAAATAAGGAAAATGTTTATAAAAAAACATTTATTGAATCTATTAATCTCTGTTTATTAAATGATATGAAAATGTATTGAGGGTGTAGCATAGCCTAGTGTTACTGACATGCTGGACATACCCTCACTGCCTTACAAAGGTCAAGAGCTATTAGACTCTTCACTCACAACATGTCATACCGGATAACTGGCATGGGGAAATGTTAGAAATGAAATAAAACCTAAAACCTCTCTAACCCTAACCCATATATTTCAATATAACAAACAATATTACGTCATAATAATATGATTGTTATGCTTTGAAGCATTCTGTCCTAAACTGGCAGTCAGCCAATGTCATCCGGGATAACAAGCAGTCTGGAGCAATTTGATGACATGTTATCAGACAGGACGTTACACAATGATGACATGTTATCAGACAGGACGTTACACAAAGGGGTAGTGGTGGTCTAGTGGATAGTGAGTTGGACTTGTGATCGGAAGGTTGTGAGTTCAAATCCCGCCTGAAACCACACCACTACTAGTGTGCCCTTGAGTAAGGCACTTAGCCCTCAGTTACTCCAGGGGGAATGTCCCTGTAATTCGTAATTGTAAATCGCTTTGGATTAAAAGCGTCTGCTAAATGGCAAAATTAAATTAAAATTACAATGATGACATGTTATCAGACAGGACGTTACACAATGATGACATGTTCGCCTTGCGAATCAAGACAAACAGGGTTGACTTTATTTCCTTTATAGTGTTGTTACCTTGTTAACTTGTTTGGAACAGATCACGAGTAGAACCTCTGAGTTCTCAGACTATTTATCTTTTTATATTTTTACTATTTATCAAACAAAGGAACAGTTACAAGAGCAGCTGCTGCTGGTGGTGAGGGGCTGGCTGAGGTGAAGAGAGCCTCACCCCTGGCTCCACTCCCCTATTTGTAAACAATGATGTGTAAATACTAGGGATGCACGATATTATCGGCACCGATATTTATCGGCCCGATATTGAGGAATTAATGTTTATCGGTATCGGTATTTATTATAAAATTTAGCCGATATTTAACCGATAATATGAAGCCGGAAATATTTCTGCTTCCGGTTTCCGCGCTCAGGCACGCAGTTTGTATAGACGAGACGCGAGCGAAACATGCCTTCCCCGGTGTGGACATTCTTCACAATTTCTAAGGCAGATATTGCGTTTGCAATTTGCAATACATGTTCAACAAAAGTTCGGAGAGGAGGGCAAAGGTCTACGAGTTACAACACAACGAATCTAATAAGTCACCTGAAGAATCACCATTGCAAGCACGCTGTATGGAAGGAATATCAAGCACTCGTTGTAGCAGAACACGTTAGCCGCGGAAAAAAAATCTGCGTGCCTATTGAAAACGCATTTGAAAACTGCAGGAAGTTCACTCGAGACAGCTCAAAGGCTCAAGCCATCAATGAAAAAATAATGGAGTTGATGGCCCTCGACGACCAGCCTTTCTCTGTAGTAGAAGATAAAGGATTTCGCCAGCTAATTTCACATTTAGAGCCCCGGTATGTACTCCCAAGTTGCCGCTATTTTGCAGACGTGTGCCTGCCGGCTCTGTATGATAGTCGCCACACACATCCATAGTCTGATCGATACTAGCGTAAACCAGATAAGTTTTACCACGGACATATGGACTTCTTCAAGGTTGGAACAAAAGTGCAAGCAGCAGACATGTTGCAAGAGAAGATGATCAGCTGTGCAACAGCTGACCAGCCAGCCGAGCCGCAAGCAAAGAAGACAAGGACAGACGGTAATGAATGAATGGTCTTTATTTTATTATTTATTTATTTAAGACTCTTTATTGTCATTGCTATAGTACAGGACAGGTACCAAACAACGACATTTGGGAGGGGGGGCTCCCCTGGTGCTAGGAAAGAAAAAAAAAACAAAAAAAACAAGAGGGGAAAAGAGCTGGTTTACATAAATAAAGGCTATGTACACTATCCACTATACTATACTGTACAGATAAAACACTGTGCTGTACTCTATGCTATGCTATACCTATTCTAACATTTCCTATTTCTCTGCAACTTTATGTACCCTAGGGTTGTCATATTGCACATAGTGTTATTGGTTGCACATTCATTTAAGTGTCGCAGTTTGCAGGCTTGAAATGTACACATTACATACACACAGGTAACCCTTCTTTGCTGGAAATGTACGACGAAATCTTGGAAGAAAACACTGAACCCACAGAAGAGCAGGCGAGAACTCAAACGGAAGTGCAGGTAATTTATTCAATTTAATGTTTGGCTTTCAACTTGTTAAAAAATACACCACATCACGATAATGTGACATGTGCGCTGCTATGTAGGGTGTTACGTAAGGAGGGGCGGATGTTTATGCGGAAGTGGAGAGCTTGGCTAATCTAGCGACATCTGTACTTACAGTATATTGTGATTTTGTTGTCCTTTTAGATGCAGTGTTTCCTCTATATGCATTTATTGGTGGCGGGCCGCCACGAATGAATTTCCTCCGCCACGAATTGATTCAGTCCACACCCAAGAAAAAAAAAAAAAACTCAGAACATTTTAGCTGATTAAAATATATCTGATCCTAGATCAGCGCTATAATGGATGTTGACTAAAAGTGCACCTAAATCCACGCCCATCTCTCTCTAACCGCTGATCCAAAATCAGATTAATGACATTAAACATTCAGTTGACGACGTGACACAAGGGCTACTCCTGATTGGTCTAAATGTGAACCGGCATGAGAACCGTGCAGACTCAACCATCCCCGCTCAGCAGTCTTGCCTTCCGAAATGCTCGGGCGCCTGTGTTTTCTCCTCGCAAATAACGGGCTAAGTCACCGGTAGTACCATCTAAAAGATACAAAAAGCTGATCTAGCTAGCTAGGTGCACAAATAAGATATCACGTTAAATAACTTCGAAAAATTAAACGAAAACAGCGACAGATGGATGGATTTTCCCATTTCTATGAGCGATACGAAACTGCATGGCTGGGTGTCGTATTGCAGGATTTAAGTTTCTCTCTATATTTCGGGACGAGGAGCAGCATGGCATGGTCGGACCTTTCCAGCGGTGCCCTCGGGAACGAACGGTAAGCCTCGTTGATAGTAACGTAGCAGTGGTCTAGTATGTTAGCTCCTCTGCTGGGGCATGACACCTGTTGTTTGTAATTGGGAAGTTCTGTTGGTGTGATTAAAATCGCCGAGCACAATAACTGCTGCGTCGGGATTAGATTTTTCCACAGAGGAGATGTAGGTGGGACATTGCAATTGAAATTGCGTTCAAAGTAAAAAACACACACACACACACACACACGCAAATATTGACAGTAGAGCTTGGCTTGATAGTGTATAGCCCCACTGTGCTGGGTCGCCTCCACACGGGCCGTTAAGAAGACTGCTGTCTGTGGATTAGTTCGAAAAAAATGTGTCCAATACAACATTGTAGTTGTTTAGTACAAATGGGTCTATAGCAGCTAGGTAACATTAGCCCTGTATCAGAGTTGTGTTGTTGGGTCTTGTAGCAGGGTTAGCTATAGCAGCTAGGTAACATTAGCCCTGTATCAGAGTTGTGTTGTTGGGTCTTGTAGCAGGGTTGGGTTAGCTATAGCAGCTAGGTAACATTAGCCCTGTATCAGAGTTGTGTTGTTGGGTCTTGTAGCAGGGTTAGCTATAGCAGCTAGGTAACATTAGTCCTGTATCAGAGTTGTGTTGTTGGGTCTTGTAGCAGGGTTAGCTATAGCAGCTAGGTAACATTAGTCCTGTATCAGAGGTGTGTTGTTGGGTCTTGTAGCAGGGTTGGGTTAGCTATAGCAGCTAGGTAACATTAGTCCTGTATCAGAGTTGTGTTGTTGGGTCTTGTACAGTTGCTCAAAATGCAGATAAGAGAAAGTATAGGCTAATATCAAACAACAATCCTAGAGATGACTAACTCAAACGTACGCATAACTAAATAAAAGCAGGCCAACTAACGACAGCTACACGCCCTCAACTGGGAAAATAAAGGATAAATGAATTTTGCAATCGAACGTGTCCTACAGCGACAGCTGGTCGTGCAAATCAGGTTCTGGGAAGATTTTTGTAGCTTTTTTTTTTTGCCATCCTCCCTCTAGTTTGAAATTAGTTCGTTGTTGTGAGCGCGCGTGCGCGTTCCATGCGCGTGCACGCGAAAAAAAAATGACCTATCCGCCACCAATGGAAAAATTCCTGGAGGAAACACTGAGATGTACCTCTCACAGTCAACGATTCCCAGGACTCAGAACCCAATGGAATACTGGAGAAGCAACAAATCCCGTTTCCCGACCCTGGCCCTGCTTGCAAGGGCGTACCTGTCAGCCCCTTGCACTAGCGTCGACAGCGAACGTTTATTTTCTGCAGCTGCTCATGTGATCGATGAAAAAAGAAACCGACTCGGATGCGAGAGAGCAGAGATGCTTCTTTTTATGAAGAAAAATATTCACCTGATGCCCTCAAAGTAGGCTAGCATAGTGTAAAGTAGCCTCAGAGTGGTAGGCCTACATTGCAAAGGTTCTATGAGGTAGGAATTGTATTCAGTTTGTATATTAGGGAACACCAATGGAAAACGTGTCTATTATTTAGGTGAGAATGTGAATGTAGGCTATACAAGACAAGTTGTTTACAAGGAAAACATTCACTTTTTGTTTTTCCATGTCAGTGCAATTTATTTTGAATTCTTATGCAAAACGTTTGATGGGCTTTATCACAACCTATCTCATCCTCATGCACTAAAAGTAGCATAGCCCAGCCCTTTTCAGTTGCTTTATTAAGCATACTAGTGTAGCCTACTATGTGCCTTGTATCATTCTGTTTATCTGCAGACTAAGCAGCCATTTGGCACTAGTTTCTGTACAAGTTCTATACAACTTTTGGTTCTTTAAAAGTCTTTATTTTTGTATTGACTGATGCACAAGGTGCACTTTATTTTTGACACTTTTTTGATCTAATTACTCTTAGGTGAGCCTTTTTTGTTTTCATAAAAGGAGGCCAGATCTTGGCTAAAAAAAGCATTGTGCACTGTATAACAGATTCTGTTTGTTAGAGGAAATAATAAATGAACATTTGAAGACTCAGAAGTGTTCTCTTTGTTGTGTTAACGATAGTGATGTAAGTTAGATTTGGTGAGATCACTATGGAATATTAAATCATCAATCTTTGCTCACTACATAGCCTTTCTTACTTTCAGGTGTGCATGAACTACAGGTTATCAACTGTGAAATGATATCTGAATGGTCTTTATTGTCATTGATATAGTACAGGTACCAAACAACGAAATTTGGGAGGGGGAGCTCCCCTGGTGCTAGGAAAGAAAAAATAAAATAATAATAATAATATTGGTATCGGTTATCGGCCACGAGAAGCGGGTAAATATCGGTATCGGTATCAGTTGGGAAAAATGCATATCGTGCATCCCTACAGTTTCAAATAATATCCCATCACCTTTACTGTAGAAAAGCCCAAGGTGCGAAAACTAGGATGATCCACATGATGTCATTAGGTTATAGGTCACATGATGTCACTTCAGGTTATAGGTCAGGGGGTAGGGCTCAGAATAGTGATGGCGAGATGAAGCCGACGCTTCGGAGCGTGTGTCGAGTAACAGAGGCAGATTTTTGTGAAGCGCGTAACGAGGCGTGTGTTGATGACGTATATGGTAAGAGCGAAGCTTCGCCTTCCGGCCGTACCACGTGACCGATTCGGGCAGTGGCTCGGATTTGGCGCGAGACTCGAAACATAAAAGGGACAGGTGAACGCAATGGCTTCCCCCTCACAGTTTGTTGACTTGCGACTTTATAGTTTGTTTGTTTGCAATCTTTTGGAGCTTCTTTTTTTTTGCGATGGAACCAGCGAGAAAGAGCCGATATTCCCCTGTCTGGGAACATTTTGATCTGATCTCTCCTAATAAGGTATGCACTATGCACATAGTAATAAATAATAACTAGTGTACTATACTGTAAATAAATGTGACAACACAGTGTATCGTCCCTTGTTCTAATGTCTTTCTTCTAATTTCTGCTATTGTAAAAGGTGAAGTGTCTGGTGTGTTCAAAAGAACTTGGATACAGCAATAACACTTCATCTATGCTGAGGCATTATAGAGCCCTGCATGAGAACAAGGAGACCAACCAAGGTGGACCAAGCTCAGGTAAGCCTTTTTCGGATGCAATGATAAGACAGCATACAAACATAAAATTCCAGGGTACGTTTTTATTAGACAACATTAATTTATGTTTTAAATATGACTAATGAATGACATCTGCAATTGAATACTGCATTTTTTTTCATCAGCACTGAAGAATGATGTGGATGAGGCCTTGGTCAATATGGTGATTGAGGATTGCCAGCCCTTCACCATTGTGGAGGACAAAGGGTTCAGAAAGCGTGTTAAAGCTTTCAACCCTACCTATGTTCTCCCCACAAGGCAGGTGTGTATGTGAGCACATGAAGCATTTTCCCCCATTTCCCCATATATGCCATTCCAAGAGTGTTCCCTTCTTTCCTTTAGGCTTTGAAAGCTATGGTGGAGTCCAGATATCAGGAGTCCAAGGAGAAAGCCAAAGCCATTGTGTTGAAGGCATCCGCAGTTAGCTTGACAACAGACATGTGGACCTCCATCAACACTGATGCATATCTGGCTGTGACCTGCCATTTTATAGATGAAAGCACCTCTTTGCACACTGTTGTTTTAGGGGTGCTGCATTTCCCTGATGCACATACTGCTGTGAATTTGGCCAACGTCAAAGCAGCACTTATGGCCCAGTGGGGCATTACCACCAAAGTGTCTTGCATGGTGACGGATGGCGCAGCAAATATGGGTGCTTGTGCCAAGGAGTTGCGCTTGCGTCACACAATTTGTGTGGCGCACACCTTAAATTTACTTATAAAAAAGGCTATTAACTCTTTGACTGCCAGCCATGTTCAGAGCGAAGAGCTCCACACTGCCAGACTTTTGGGGCATTTTCGCTGAACTTTGAAGACCCACCAAATATTGACTTTTCGGACTACATAAACATTGAACATATCTACCAAAACTTTAGACTCTCTTCTTTCATCAGAAAAAGAAAGTTTGTTTCTAGCCTCTTTGAGTGTTTAGAAATCGGCCGTAGAACATAGGGTGGTTTCAGCAAAAACACCTGATTTTGACCAATAAACAGAGAAAACGAGCTTTTTCTGCAGAACTTTTTATTTTAATTTTTTTTCTGCACTTTTTCTGTATCATCCGACTCTGAACTGTTTGAAGAGTCGCGCGATGGCCGCGCTGCTCCGCTTCGCAATGCTCCGCGCCGCGTTTGGCACATACCCTGATCCGTTTCGCCATTACTACAACCCACAGCAAGCCACTTCCTTCTCCAGGCTTTTATCGAACTACTGCCTCCATCTGGGACCGAAATACATTACACCCAAGTCTGAAATTCACTCGCTAGGTGTAGAACATGTCAATAACGCGATCCCCGCGGAATTTTTTTTTTTTCTCTATAAGACGCCAATTGGCGTCTTTGGCAGTCAACGTTACTATTCTATAAGACGCCAATTGGCGTCTTTGGCAGTCAATGAGTTAAAGAAAACAACGTGTTGGCTGACATCCGGGTAAATTCTCGGAAGATGGTGGGCTATTTTAAGAGCAGCACCACTGCAAAGGTGAATTCCTTTCTTTCATTGCAATATTCTAAATGACGCTGTTTGGTTTAAGTTGCTGCTGCAGTGACTCTTGAATTAATCACTTTTTGTTGGCAAATTTTATAGGAGAGGCTGACACGGGTGCAGGCGCAAATGGGCCGGCCGGCACTGAAGCTGATCCAAGAGGTGGATACACGCTGGAACAGTACATACCATATGCTGCAGCGTGTGTATGACCTCAAGGAGCCTATAGCAGCAGCTTTGGCCGGCCTACGTACTGACATTGTCCCACTCACATTGGAACAATATGACATCATCGCAGAATGTCTAAAAGTGCTAGCCCCATTCAATGATGCCACAGTTGAGCTGTCAGAGGAGAAGAGAGTGTCCGGTTCAAAAGTTATTCCTCTTTTATCAATGCTATACCACACACTGGAGGAGGAGGAAATGGGACTTGTCCAAACACAAGAGAGCATGGCAATGGCTGAGAGTCTAAGAAGACAATTAAAGGATAAGCTGTACTCATTGCAATCAATGAGCGTAATGTCACTGGCGACACTGCTTGATCCACGATTTAAAAAGATAGGATTCTTTAGCCCCAATAAAGCAGCAGAGGCCGAAAAGAGGCTCATTTTGGAATGTGCTACAGTTATACGAAACAGCGCCCCCTCCGCCTCCTCCTCCTCCGCCTCCTCCTTGTCATCACAACCCCCCATATCAGAAGCTTTGCAGCCTGTGACTCAAGGTAATGTATACTGGATACTAGGGATGCACGATATTATCGGCACCGATATTTATCGGCCCGATATTGAGGAATTAATGTTTATCGGTATCGGTATTTATTATAAAATTTTGCCGATATTTAACCGATAATATGAAGCCGGAAATATTTCTGCTTCCGGTTTCCGGTTTCCGCGCTCTGCTTCCGGTTTCCGCGCTCAGGCACGCAGTTTGTTTTGACGAGACGCGAGCGAAACATGCCTTCCCCGGTGTGGACATTCTTCACAATTTCTAAGGCAGATATTGCGTTTGCAATTTGCAATACATGTTCAACAAAAGTTCGGAGAGGAGGGCAAAGGTCTACGAGTTACAACACAACGAATCTAATAAGTCACCTGAAGAATCACCATTGCAAGCACGCTGTATGGAAGGAATATCAAGCACTCGTTGTAGCAGAACACGTTAGCCTAGCCGCGAAAAAAAAAGCCATTGTGGATTTCATGAACTTACATGTAATGAATATACATGTAAACATACTGTATACTGTCTAAAGCTATGGTTAACATATACATGTAAACATGCAGTATACTGTCTAAAGCTATGGTTAACATGTACATGTAAACATGCAGTATACTGTCTAAAGCTATGGTTAACATGTACATGTAAACATACAGTATACTGTCTAAAGCTATGGTTAACATATACATGTAAACATACAGTATACTGTCTAAAGCTATGGTTAACATGTACATGTAAACATACAGTATACTGTCTAAAGCTATGGTTAACATGTACATGACATGTAAACATACAGTATACTGTCTAAAGCTATGGTTAACATGTACATGTAAACATACAGTATACTGTCTAAAGCTATGGTTAACATGTACATGACATGTAAACATACAGTATACTGTCTAAAGCTATGGTTAACATGTACATGTAAACATACAGTATACTGTCTAAAGCTATGGTTAACATGTACATGACATGTAAACATACAGTATACTGTCTAAAGCTATGGTTAACATATACATGTAAACATACAGTATACTGTCTAAAGCTATGGTTAACATGTACATGACATGTAAACATACAGTATACTGTCTAAAGCTATGGTTAACATGTACATGTAAACATACAGTATACTGTCTAACGCTATGGTTAACATATACATGTAAACATACAGTATACTGTCTAAAGCTACGGTTAACATAAGATCTTTATGAACTTTGGCTAAAAAAAGCATTGTGCACTGTCTATAACAGATTCTGTTTGTTAGAGAAAATAATAAATGAACATTTGAAGACTCAGAAGTGTTCTCTTTGTTGTGTTAACAATAGTGATGTAAGTTAGATTTGGTGAGATCACTATGGAATATTAAATCATCAATCTTTGCTCACTACATAGCCTTTCTTACCTTCAGGTGTGCATGAACTACAGGTTATCAACTGTGAAATTATATCTGAATGGTCTTTATTGTCATTGATATAGTACAGGTACCAAACAATGACATTTGGGAGGGGGGCTCCCCTGGTGCTAGGAAAGAAAAAATAAAATAATAATAATAATATCGGTATCGGTTATCGGCCACGAGAAGCGGGTAAATATCGGTATCGGTTGGAAAAAATGCATATCGTGCATCCCTACTGGATACATTCTAATTGTCTTATTGTATATATTCACTGACACTGACACTGTTTGTCTGTTTTAGGTAACAAACTGTGGCGTCGTTTAGACACCACAGTCCTGCAGGCGAGGACCCAAAATGTAACTGCAGACGCAACAGTGGAAATCCATACCTACTAGGGATGCCACGATTAGTCGACTAATCGCGACGACGTCGATTACCAAAATCGTCGCCGACATATTTGGTAATCGACGTCGTCGCATTTTTTATTTTATTTTTCCTAGCACCAGGGGAGCCCCCCCCCCTCCCAAATGTCGTTGTTTGGTACCTGTACTATATCAATGACAATAAAGACCATTAATTTCATTCGATAAGCATTCGTTTTTCTTCCCTGAAGCTGCCACTGGCTAGCGTCTCCCAGTGTCTTTGATGTACATGCGCAGTGTCGGTCATCCGGGGCACATGTGACTTCCCCGGAAAAACAAAGAGAGAAATGTCTTCCTGTCCTCGTACCTCTAAAGTGTGGGAGCATTTCAACCACAACGTTGAAAACAAGAATGTAAAATGTAAAATTTGCAAAGCTGAACTCGCTTATCCTGGCAGCACGTCTATGATGCGCGAGCATCTAAAAAGGAAGCACGTTGTGGCAGATGACGAGGAAGACGATGGCTCGTCTCGGTAAGCTAGTTAGCTTGTTATTGGCTAACGATATTGTTACCTTAAAAGCCTTCTTACATTATTTTACGTTATGTGCTGTAACGTTGTCATCAAAGCGATACTTATCAAATAGCTAAAAATGTTGTCTTAACGTTACAGTGCTGAGAAGGCGCGTTCTACTATGAGATGAGTGAAGCAAAGCAAAACTTTTGTACTCTGTACAAGTATTTATTTTTGTTTTTGGATTCTTTTGGTTGCCTAGTGCCTAGCCTACCTCATTTTACTCAGCAGTTTGCACCCTCTACTACTCTTTACATTACATTACATGCAAGTGATGCCAGAAATAAATCTGCAAAGTTCATTAAAATATCTATTTTTGAGTGAACAATCATTTTAATTGTCTTTATTTTTAGTTAGCACATGCCTACAACAACAACTAACAACTTCAAGCTAAATTTATTAGCTGATTTAGAAGATGATAGCTAAATAAGAGCGATTGAGTAATTGTGCGATAAGCTGTCATTTATGATCCGATTAGTCGACTAATCGTTAAAATAATCGGTGACTAGTCGACTATGAAAATAATCGTTTGTGGCAGCCCTAATACCTACCTGGCTGAACCAAACATCGAAAGGATGCAGAACCCCCTACAGTATTGGGAAGAACACAAACATGTGTATCCTAATTTGTATAAACTTGCCGTTAAATATCTATGTACCCCAGCTTCATCTGTGCCCTGTGAAAGGATATTTTCAGCAGGTGAAATCGTCTAAAAAAAAAGAAACCGCCTGAAGCCCAGCACTGTGGAGAAATTGTTATTTTTAAATAAAAATGAATAAATGAATAAAATGTTGTTGTTCCTAGTAACACAAGCACATTTATTCAATTCAAAGCTTCACACACCAAAGACACAGTGTCATCATCACTCTGCCTGCTAGACATTTATTGTCCACTTGATGGCGCAGTAGAGCAAATGAAGCAACACGAAGCTTCGGTCCATGTGTGACGCAATTTGATGGAAAGCTTCAACAGTTCAAGAAGCTTCATCTCGCCATCACTAGCTCAGAACACAAGAAGTCATTTTGAGATGACCACATGGCTTTAACAAAGGGTCGTAAACCCTCCCCTCCCCTCCCCCCCATAGTCATCAGGGTCCTTATAGCAAAAGGCAAACTATACAGTTTATACGGTTTATGTGTGCATGTGTGCCAAAATCTACTACAATGGCGCTACGTGTGGACCCGGGATTTCTAGACGTTATTTGCGTTGATGGCCTTCCATAGTGGAGAAGCGCCATCAGTACCTCCGTGTGCTCGTCCAGACATAAACTGATAACAAGTTCCGCCAACATTCTATATATAGATAACAACATTGTATATATAGATAACAACATTCTATAGTGTTATATATAACAACATTGTATAGTGACAGAATAGCCTATCTCTGCAGACAGAAGTGGTCAGTAGTAACATGTTAGACAGTGAGGCAGCGAGCTGAGACAAAGGATTCTACTGACCTCCGAGACTCAGAGTCTCCCGTCCTCCTTGTTGACTGTGAGATGTTTTCCGCAGTAAAGGAAACCAAATACAGAGATGTAACTATTCTAACTGTTCTGCCATCACTACAGATGTTGCATTACTGCTGTAATGTTTGCCTTCTGTCACAGTTGTAAACTTAATAATCACTCGTAAGCTTCAGCACGGTGTGTGTTTACTGACTCCGCCATCTTAGATCGACTTCTCGTTCCCTGGTATCGCGGGAATAGACCACGTCGTCGTCGTCTTCTTCTTGTTGTTTTGGTTTTAACGGCAGCGTGCGTCCTTGATGCTGCATTACTGCCCTCTGCTGGAGGGAGTTACCTCCTACAATGTCCGTTCTGTCATGTTCATCAGAGCAATTGCGCGTCATCTCCCTGTCATCAGAATGATCACGCCCCTTTTTGGGTGATAGAAGAGTAGAAGTTTGACTGGCGGTCAATGGGAATTTCTGGTCTTTGCTACTTTAATCCGATACAATAAAAAAACGTATTGCTTTTTAGATATTAGATGCACAAATCCGATGGCCAGTTAGGCAAACTATTATATAGTGTCGTTTCCGATCAATGACCGATGTCGTTATATGGAGAAAAGTAATGAAATAGGCAGTGTCGTCCTTTCAGTCTGCCTCCATCCATGTGGATGAACCACCCGACCCAATGGCCTGAGGTGTCATATCCTAACATATACAATTACCTTATTGAATCTCCAGGTAATGTATTTCTGACATCTTTCACTTTTGCTGTCGTTAAGATTTTATTTTTCTGTTTTGGTAGTCTGTACAATGTGACACTTGCCCTCTTCCACCGGCCCTAGTTTAGGACCTAGCTTGCTGTTCATTATTTTGAGGATAACTCATAGCTAGCTAGCTATAACATCTTTATATATATGTATATATATATATACACATGTATACATACATATACTATATATATACCATACAGGCTAAATACTGATTAACAGTTCATCACTTTGGCAAATGCATCATCTATGCCCATTGAACAGATTTATTAATGATCCTATCTTAAGAAAACTAATGTAACACTCTCATCTAGGGATTTACACGGCAAGTCAATGAAGAACTACAAATCCCTGGAAGCACATAAGTTCTTCACCAGTGGCTGGGTGGATGTGGTACTGCACCACAAACCCTCTGCTGACATCACCGTTTTCAAGACCCAGGTCAAGCCATCATGGAGGGTCACTGATAAATCCCACAGCACTTGGGTTGCTGCTAAGAGTACTGGAGAGGTTAAAGCAGCTCACTGTGTTTGCATGGCAGGGTAAGCTGACTGCATAACATAACAGTTTTAATCTCAATGCCATATCAAATTCTTTCAGAAGAAACTAAATGCTCATTGTATTCTATTTTATTCTAGACTGGGAGAAAGTTGTTCACACGTCGGGGCACTTCTTTTTAAGTTAGAGGCATCTGTCCGCCTTGGCTACACAAGGACGGCACCAACCAGCATCGCCTGTGCCTGGAATAAAGTCTGTACCAAAAAGGTGGAGGCAGACATGGTGAAGGACATTGAATTCTACACAGACAAGGCAAAAAGAAAGAGGGCTGTTGGAAAAAAGTGTGGGGTAGTTCCGAAGGCAAAAGAACAACATCAAAAACAGTTCCTTGATATGTTGTCTGCCACTGGAGCACTGCCCGTTGGTCTCAGCACTTTTAATGGATATGCGGACTCTTTCAGGCCAATGCCATGGTATGAAAATCTGTTAGGGTTTTCTGATGAAAAGTACTGGCAATAGAGGAAGAAACTAAAGACCAGGCAGAATGTTCAACTTGGCACCTGCAAAGAGTTGGGAGGGTGACAGGCACATCTAATTTTCTGTGTTTGTGGCAGTTTTGGTGATTGTAGGGTGGTAGAGCTATGCTGTCCTTTTATTTTACAGGTGCAGATGCAGATGTATGTGTACAAAACAACCTATGCAGACTTCATCACCTGGACCCCGAAGCAAACGGTCATCTTCCGTGTCCATCAAGATGAAGATTTTATTTGTAAGGCAGTGGACACCATCAGCCGGTTTTGGGCCAGGCACATCTACCCTCAGCTGGCAGGAACCTCAGTCACAGAAACAGAGCTGGAGCTTCAGGTACAACACACTTTGTTCAGAGACTGCAAATACATTGTCTGTCATGTAATATATGTAACATATGCCATACAAATATAGGTAAACCCAACACAATTAATCACAAATGATTTATTTGTAATTTCAGGAGATTGAGGTGGAGTCCACAGACAGTGCTGTGACTGTCCCAGACACAGAACGAGAGCTTCAGGTAAAATACACACAATTTAAAACACTGCAATATGGAAAATACATAAATAATTAACATTTACAAATGTAACAATTTCTGTTAATTATGAGGTGCATGCCAACAGAATTTATCACCAATGATGTGTTTGCAATCTCAGGAGATTGAGGTGGAGTCCACAGACTGTGCAGTCCCAGAAGCAGAGCAGGAACTTCTGGTAGAACATACAGCATTCAAACACTGCATTGCAGTCATATGGAAATGCTTTTATGTTTTTCATATCTGTTTATATAGCATTTGCTACCATTTGCTGTTATGAGTTCATGAGGTTCATGGAAACATAATTAATCAAAAATGATTTATTTACATTCACAGGAGACTATGGTGGAGTCCACAGTCAGTGCAGGGTGGAGAGCAGTGCAGTAAGGTAGATTTTGGAAGATGAGGGAGCAAATAGTTGTCAAAAGACTGACTATGATGTGATTTACAGTAAATGTGACCTAAGCACCAGACACATTACGGTGTATGTTAAGTTGTAAGATTGTTCATATGAGCTCAAACAGAAAAGAGAGCAGGACTGATTAACTGACTATACATCCCCCTGTCTGTTTTTATTTAACACAATGCTACCTGACATGTTGACCAAGGCAGCGCACACATGTACTATCTTGTCAATTGTAGCTACATCCCTGTTCTCAATCTCATCCCGCAGGGACTTCACGAAGCAAAAAGGAAGCGGCCCACCCAGGATTTGGAATCTGCACTTCAGGACGCCAATCACACGTTCTGTAAAATACCAATAAGTCTTTTGATAATCTTTTTAAGAAAAACTTCTCATAACTTTACCCATGTTCTCAGTATTTGTCATAGCACTGTTATACAAATGGCTACAGTCATACGTTGTGCTGTGTTGTTGAATATTGGCAGGAGTTTCAATGAAATTGTTAATAATTTATAAATAAATATATATACTTGCCAATATGAATCCGAACTTTGGATTTTCTTCTGGACTCTTCCACGTCTTTGCCTGGAAGTTGTTTCCTAACCTGATTGAAGGCTGGGGTTAGGAGACTGGCACCAAGCAGGCCAAAGTCATCTTTAAGCGTAAAACCCCGGTCAGCCAAGATCTGAAACAAGGAATGCGTTTGAATAGAGTAAGTCTATTGCTTTTAATGTTTGTGGTGAAACACTAATTTACACCTGTACATAATGAGTACAAAAACATTTGTGTATGTGATGAACTGTTACAGTATAGTATACAGTATGTAGAGTTCTACATTACCTGGTCCCCAGGATGGTGGTACAGTGGTGAAATGAAGCCAGATTCCCTCACTATCTTAACATCGGATGCTCTTCCACCCCAGCCTTTGGACAAGAAGGTGATGCTGCCTGCAGGACTACACGCAATCAAATATTTTACCGTAGTCTTATAGCTGGAGTAAGATTTGGCCCTGTGGAAAAAACAAAGCATGGTTAGCATTCAGAAGTTACCTGGCCAAGTAATCATGAATTACATATTTTTTGGTGTCTTTACCTGGCTTTAAGCCCCTTTGGATGTACAATTCTGATTTCAAAACAATCAATGATTGATGTGAGGCGAGGAAATGTGGCCTTTATCGTTGGTGGTATGGTTTGTCTGATGCAATCCCTGTCAGGCCAGTGAATGAGGAAGGTGATCTTTGCATACAGAAGATTCAGCCAACGTTGGAATATGTGGCGGATGGTAGACTGTCGTTGGTCCAGTATTTGGCTCAGCAAAGCAATAGACGGATTCTGGCGTAGCTTGAGCAAACAGAGGAAAAGCTGGTCCTCGGTCGACAATCGAAAAACCTTAGGTGGTGACTTGATAAACTGAAGAAGGTAGCGATGTAGACAGTCAAACACTGCCCAGTCAAGCCCAGTCATGGCCTTGCATGCACTGTTGTTGCCTCGAACAGCATTCACAGACAATCGCTGCAATGCAGCATCACGTTCTCTTCTGGCCTCATCTCTCTCTCTCCTGAGATTGGCTACCTCTATTACAATAGCAACCTGCTCCCTGTGCGAAACTGGCCTGTTGCTCAGTGTACCGTCCTCAGTGAGAGGTTGTTCAGTAGGCTCAGTGAGAGGTTGTTCAGTAGGCTCAGTGAGAGGTTCTTCAGTGGGCTCAGTGAGAGGTTCTTCTTCTGAAGGTGACCTTTGTTTTCTTTTGGCTGACAGGACCTTCCCATCATCACCAGCCTCTCTCTTCCTGGCATTTTTGTAGCGCCGTAATTTAACTCTGCCTTGTGTCAATTGCTGCCGATGTGGAAAAATAGATGGGACATAATCCGGATGACTACAATCATTCACATGGAATCCTGAAACCAGTAGAGTAAGTGTAAGCCAAATGCAGATACTCATTCAAAAGAACTTTATACAGCTTTGATTAAATGCACTCATCAAATGTAGTCATTAAGAGATGCCACCTATTTGAAAGAAAGTCCCCTATTTTCTGTAGAAAAAGATGCCTTGAAGATTCAGCTGTTTTATGACGACTTCGAAACGTTTTTTGGCCAATGTCAGTGTAATGTTTTTTTAATTGTCTCTTAAAGAAATTATGTTTGGCTTCATAACGCATGCACCACATGTGCAAAATTGGGCCGATGTTCCTTATATTGCGAGGATAATGTAGCATGAAGTGATGCTTTGGTAAGAGATTGATTGAAGGAAATAACTGCTTGAAGAGTCGATGGTGGTCAATGATTAAATGTTTGAGGTATATGGTCATGCCTTCTGACAGGATTGGTGAAAATATAATGTTGACGATCTGAAGAAGCAAAAGTAGAAGATGTCAGTACTTATCATCTGTCTGTATCAAATCACCAAATAGCAAAGGCATATTGCGTAATAAGCACCAAGACTGTATGGCATTCAACCCCAAATCATTACTTCCATCAAACAACTTCACTCTTGGCGGACGATTTCGCTGTTGATTGTAACCATAGTCAAAAGCATGTATTCTACCAGCCAGTTGTTCAGCATTTAGGAAGTTCTCCTTAATGTACTGCAGAACGTTTCACTTCAAACTGACCAACCCCCTCTAGAATATCATGCATTATGTCTACAGAAAAATGATTGAATTTTTATTGAATACTGAAGTGAATTCAACAGACAACTGTGTTTCACACCATATACATGAGCTAGTGTAGGATCTGTTTGAATAGTTTGACAGTGCTGTGCGTGCATCTCAACAGTTGCAACAACTTTCGGATCGTCCTCACAGAACACAGATTGAAAACAATGTTTCTCAAGCAGACAGAAACGACAACAATAGCGAGCCCCAAATGATTCCACAAAGCCAAACAGACCATGCAAACCAAGATTATCTCCAGTGACCTGAACTAAGGTACCAAGAATCACGTGTTTCAACATGGGAATTTGAAGTCCCTCTCTTTCCAGTATTTTAAGATCATGAACAAGGGGCTCAAGTATGGAATTAAACCCATAACGCTTGATGTCCTGCGCATGGAAAAGAGCACACAATTTAATATTAATCAAAGAGGAATTAAAGATTGGGGGGAAATTTCTTAATGTAAAATATATAGCACCTAATTTATGTAAGCCCTTTTTAGAGCCCAAGGGATTTGCCGTTTCAAAGTCGTCATAAAACAGCTGAATCTGCAAGGCATCTTTTTCTACAGAAAATAGGGGACTTTCTTTCAAATAGGTGGCATCTCTTAAATCTGCATACACACCTTCCTTGTGAATGTGCCTGGGCTTGAACATGTCTGCAAGTTCTGGATTTTGAAAAATGTTCTTAAGTGTTTCCAAAATGGGAACATATGCAAACTTATCAGTTACAATAACCTGGTCATTTTGTTCTTGTAGTTCTGTTTCTTCTACTGTCAAATATTGTGCCAAGCACCTTTTCAATAGGTACAACACTTCCCCATTTTTCTTTTAAGTGTTTGTTTCTTTTAGCTTCAGAATTTAAAGGTGTGAATGGGTTTTCCAATTTTTTAAAGGATTGTTCTATTTTTTCTTTACTATCTGTGTCCTGTGAGGATACGCACTGTAAAGCTGCATCTTTAGCCTGACTATGAATATCAAAAAATACTTCTTCCATGGATGACACAAAACTATTTACACTAGACTGACTTAATCCACCTGCTTTGAGTTGTGCGACAGCAGTGGCACATATCTATGGTGCTCTTATTGGACTTTCTTAAAAGATAAGATGTCGACGTCTCAAGTAGACCATCTGTCACCCCCTCTTCTACACTGCTTAAAGGAACATCATTGTCAACCTGTTGGTCAAAATTCTCAGTGTGTTTGAATGTTTCCTAAAACCAGAAAAAGTACCAAACACACAGCTACATCCAGTGTGAACACATTTCTTAGCGCCCGGTGTTTCGCCCTTTCGGCTCTACGTTGCCACATGACTATTTCACCTGTGTGTGTTTGTCCCTCTTGGCAGGGAATGAGACAGAGGAATCCGGAGAACAGGCAGAGGAACGAGTGATCGTTTTTGTATATGATGGTATATTCTCCATCTTTTGATCCCATCATCCCCACTCCACTAAAGCTTAGCTCTACCTGCAGGCTAGAATGCGCCATGTCCCCCACAGTGCATTTGATGTGAATTTGTATATGATGGTATATTCTCCATCTTTTGATATTTTGGGCTCACATGGTTTGGAGCTGAAAATAAAGTTGTTGAATGCATTAATTTCTTCTAAAGTTGTCATTTTTACTCACTTCATAGAATATTTGTAATTAGACTTTTAAATTAAGTGTAAAAATAACACCACACAGATTTTATTTAACAAATAGTGGCACGTTTCTTTGACACCATGCAGTGTTAATTGATGTTAAAATTTAATCTACTCTATCAGAGTTGGTTTTTCACTGTAAGAGTAAATTATCAACACAGCAGTGTGTAAAATCAACACTTATCTGAGTCAACTGACCCTCCAGTGTTAACGTTTAATAACTCAATGCAGTGTTAATGAGCATAGGAATTTAACTCAATCAGATTTGTTATCACAGAAGAGAGAATTATCAACACTACTGGGAGTGATATTAACACTCCACAGAGCTAATTAACCTGTAGTGTTAAGTTTAAACAACACAAAACAGTGTACACCAGTGTTACCTTTTTACTCTATTTAGAGTTAATTTAACTCTAAAACTTTAACACTAGGGAAAGAGTCAGTTTAAATCCAATTTGGAGTAGGACCATATACACTCCGGAATAGTGTTACATTTAATTCTTTAAATGTTACTTTAACACTGCAAGATTTACTGTGCAGAAGCGCAAATAGTGTAACATGATAAAACATGTGATATAAGAACATGACGATGATAGTAAATAGGTACAGGGTGGAATGTAGGTTACCGCCTCTTTCTGTAGATGAAGGGCGATTCTTATAGAAAATCATTCAGATTTTCATGATTGTTTAACCCTCTCCTGAGGTAGCCTACTATTTCAATTAATTAAGATGTAACAGGATTCTGACTCTTAGCTGTTGATGGTGAACTGACTAACTCTTCTTGTTTACAAACAAATCAGATAAGTGTATGTAATTGTGTGTCCCCATAAACCAAGTAAGCATATAAACCCATATACAAACAAAATACAAAGGACAGCAATTTAGAAGGAATAGCAAAAATGTGTTCCTTTTATTTTCATATATATTGTGTGCAGTGCTATAGTATGTGTTTGGGTTTGTGGTATGTGTATGTGTATGTGTTTGTGTGTACAAAACAAAAATAACAAATCAGGTTGAAACAAACACAAACCTTACTTAAACACTCAATGAAAAATAATATAGAAAGTTCAAGTCCAGAGTTCAAGGTTTAACATTTTAGATTTACCAAGCGCTTGGATTTGTTGGTGCACTATATGAAAGAAAAATAAGTCCTTGGTATCACTGATACGGTAAATCCCAATTAGCCTTCTCACGGTTCCAGGTGGAGGTGAAGCAAATGCGGTAGCGACGAAGGAAGATGGGTTGGGTTGGCGCGTTGCACACGCGGACTCAGTCCTTCTGGTGGCAATGTGGATAACAATCCTCGGAGTTCAGTCTTAGGGTACAAGTCGCTGCTTGCTACCCTACTCGGTAGCTGTAAACGTCCACGGTTTGATTGTTGACAACAGTTTACCCATAATAGCCTAAAGTGTTTGGTGTGTTATGTGTTATATGATCTGTGTGATCACAAGATAGTTTGATAGCGTTTATTATTTTCCTGGTTGAATGTCCAGTGTTATATTGTGGTGCTATTTTATCTGCAGTCTATGGTTATTTAAAAATAAACATTATATTTATACTTTTTCTACCACTGCCTCTGTGGGAGTTCATTTAAATGTGACAGGACATGTGTGGGAAACCCAGCTAGTATACCACCCCGCCACATACTCATGAACAATAATACTTCACTTGTGTCTCATATGAATGAAGCCTTATGTAAATGATTCAATGTGTATCAAATTGTTATTGAGCAAGTGACATGACCTTTGGGACATGTCATCATGACCTGGGGAAAAGATGATCTCATCACTAAATTGTACCACGTCGTTGAAATCAGACTGGATCAATAAATGGTGGAGGTGTGGTCCTCACATGGAAATATACTCATCACCATGACAACAACCAGTCAGTCATCTGAGGCCCTATGACAACCAATACCTCCTATGAAACTGTATATAATTCTGATGTATCAATGTATCAATTTAGAACCAAATCTGGGTTGCTTTTGTTATGATAAATAAAAACCTGTATCCATCTGACTCCCTAGTCTCCTGAGAATTCATTTCTACCACACTGTGTTTAGATTGGCTTATTAAACATTTAAAGTTTAAATAATTCCATGGATCTTGCTGGCTTTGGTCCAAGTTAGAATAGTTATTGCTTTAATTAAGGTGATATACTTTGGGGGTCATTTAAGAGATAGCTTTACTTTCTTAATGTGATTGGTGTGAGTATGGAGAGGTGTCAATGGATTTGTACGGTTAAAGTTTCCCGTAATCAAATTGTGCTCAATTACGTCTGCGATTAGGGAGAGGTTATTGTGGGAGCCAATTAATGGAGGAGACGTAATGTTCAACAGAGCTCTCCCAATATTAACTCTAAAATAAAACGTCATGAAGGTACGCTTTAGGACATGTACTTGTACTGTTAATTCATGATAAATATTTTTTAATATTTTGCTAACATATCAGCCCAATAGAGCTCTCAGGTCTTTTGCTAGCATATCAGCCCAGTAGAGCTCTCAGGTCTTCTGACGCTGGTTTTCTCTGTGTACCACATGTACAAAAGAAGAGGTTTGGTGAGGCTGCATTCTCATTTTATGCTCCCAGATTGTGTCTTCACTGCCAGTTTACATTAGGGATGCAACCTCAGCACATACTGTATGTTCAAGTCAAGACTAAAAACCCATCTTTTTAATATTGCCTTTAAATGACTAAATAATTAAATTATGATTATATAATGATTGGAGCACTTTGAGCTGCAACGTTTGCAGGAAACGTGCTATACAAATAAAAAGTTGTTGTTATTATTATTATTATTAGGCCTATTATTATAAAGATAACGTTTTTTCCCACACGCAGGCTTTCTTAGGCATTGTTCTGTCCAACTACTGTTGAAATCCATTTGATATTTATGACTGATTTATGACTGATAGCATAGCATGCCGCATGTTAAAGATTAAATGGGTACGCCTCCCTCTGCCTCACGTTGTATTCACCGCATATCTCAGTCTGAGCAGGAATGTGGGCCATCAGTGGTGCACATTGAGCAGGTCGCTGACTGACTGACTGACTGAGCTAACCGATTACTAAATAAACTTGCTTGGCCTTAAAAAGTACAGAAATGTATTCAGACCCCAGTCTCCATTTCTCTTGCAGTTCACCATATACGGAAGCTACTTCACGGCTATCAGTGTCATTTTCTTTCTGAAGGGTGTGTTCACTATTCTGAGAGCCCGGCAAAGCCACAAAGACTCTTTCCCTATAGAAGAGCGCCCCCCAGAGGACACTTGCCTTGAACACAGACTCTGACCAGAGGAAACCCGAGCACTGGCAGCCTGAATACATTTCAGAACGACAGGTCAGTTTGTCCCAGTGTTCGCCTTGTCAATAGTATAGCAGCTAGCTTCAAATTATTTAGACAGCGACATTTTTCAAATTGATAGAAATCTTTCATTTATACAAAATGTTTCAATATATAGAGATGTACAGCAATACAAATAAACATTTTTTTCGTTCGATTTTTCGTTCAAATTAATTTTAATATATATATACACATTAACTTAAATTTCAGTAACACCCAACAAAAGTGGTCTTCAGTCTATAGTCATGGTCCTGATTCACAGAGATTCTGAGAAAGTTCTTAGAAGTACTTCTATATTGCGCTAAAAAGTATTACCCAAGGAGGATTTGAAAAAAATAATTTGACCAACATTGGATTGTTTTTCTCAGAACGTTGCCAGGTAGGACTTATTCTTACTACAGTAGGAAGCGTTGTGAATACAGCCCCTGGTTGACACCTGGACCCCACACCAGGTGACTACAGCCCCTGGTTCCCACCTGGACCCCACACCAGGTGAAAGCACAGATGAGAGAGCACTGCCTCTTGATGACTTTTTGAATGGGCAGCAGAAGAGAGATTCCCCCCCCCCCCCCTTTAGTCTCTTAAAAACAGAATACGTTGTCCTCTCGTCCTCTTCTTCTTTTCTGTAAAAAATACTCTTTCCGATGCCGTACTGCACTGCACAAACTGCTTTTGGTTCTTTTACAGATACAGTAAACTCACAGTAGACCCCCAGGTTACCAGGTTACAGCTCTGCCTTAACAAACGCTGTGTGATAAAGATACAAATACTGATATGCACAAAGAGCTTCTATGTACATAACTGCAGCATGATGGATGGGATATTTGCAATAACTTAAGTATGGGTCCAGTTTAAATATACATGTGGTGTCTGTTGAGGCCAGGACAGTTCATGGGTTAAATCGAGGACTTCATCAGGAGATCACCTCTTCCTCTTCCTCGGCACACCGCTACCGTGTGTTGTTTTGTTGCCGTAGACATTGTCACTGTTGCTTCATTGTTGTTGTAGTTGTTGTTGTTCTTCTTCAATAAAAATACAACTTTTAGAAACTTTTTGCGTTTTAAAGCTATTTGTGAAACAAAACAACGAGACGTGAGTGTGCTGGTCGACACCCTCCTGTTGGTGCGGTCTGGTAGCGGCGCTATAAGAAGGGGTTGGTGCAGGGCTCTACGCTAACCTTTTTCACTAGGAGCACATGAAAAATAAATGAAATGAAAAATGAAAAAAAATTCATGAAAAATTAAAAGTTTTAAGGGCACACAAAGAAATTTAGGAGCACAGTGAAACTATAATAACACATTTTTATTAGTGATTTAGCCATTTTTGCACCAAAATCACACATTGGCCCATGCCTACAGCCCTACTAGATGCAGAGGATATCAGTTGTCCATATGCTTTTGTATGTTGGCCGTCTGGCACGCTTAGAGGTCAGCCAGCGGTCCACGGCAGGAGTGGGATCGAAGTCCTCGACAGAAGGCCCCTCCAGGCTCATCTCTCTCGTTAGTTGAACCAGCTTGCGAATTACTTGGGCCCTCACCAGATTCCTCTTTTTCTTTGTTTCTTTGACTCGCAAAATACAAATGAATGGGCTTCATTTTCTTCATTTTGAGTCAAACTTTCGATAGCGCAGCCGTGTTCTTCTCAGGGAAAGTTCACACCACACGTTATCACAGAGAGCTGTACTGTGGTTGGCGGAATCGGATTGTGGCTTGTGGAATGTGGGACTTGTAGTTTAAAATATATATATATTGTAGTGTAGTGACCGCTCGTTAGCGAGCAAAGTATTCAGAATTCACGGCGTGTGTTGATTCAATCACCCAGGCTGCTTAGCGGGTGATATGACGGGATATAAGTGGGACAGAGATGAATGAATGTTGTTGTTGTCAGTACGCATACAGAGAGTGAGAAAGCTGAAATCTTTCACTCGTGAATTATTTTCCCGGCGCAGATTTATTTTTAGAATTAAAAAAAAAAAATAATAATAATAAATAAATTTTAAAAAATAAATAAATAAAAAAATCTGTACTCGCACAGTGTGCTCGTGAATTTATTTCTCTAGTCGCACAGATGTATTTTTAGTCGCAATTGCGAGTGAAATGGTCGCACTGTAGAGCCCTGGGTTGGTGGAGGATCCTCCTGCTGGAAACTGTGCGCCAGGAGCTCCCTGAGAGACAGACAGAGAGGAAGAGAGAGAGAGAGAGAGACAGAGAGAGAGGAAGAGAGAGAGAGAGAGAGAGAGAGAGAAAGAGACAGAGACAGAGAGAGAGACAGAGAGAGAGAGAGAGAGAGAGAGACAGAGAGAGAGAGAGAGATCTTTATTTAGTCAGGATACTGCACATAATGAACAGTCACTTATACAAAGTATGGTGACAGTAAATATGCCGGATTTAGCTGTGAGCTAATTTGCATCCGTAGTCTACATGTGAGTGTTGTAGTGATGCAAAGTGTCTCGCTTGAGGGTTGGACTGAGCTGTTAGAGTATTCTCAGGAAAAGAGAGGGAGGGAGAGAACATTACAGAAGCTATTACTGGACAAGCATGGAGAATTCTTATTCCAGTCACCTGAGTGCAGTCACTTACCATCTCTTCTTCTCGTATTTCTCTTGAAGGAACTCTTTCACTTTCTGTGGTTCTTTAAAGTCGGGTATAGAGGCGGTTCTATCGTCGTACAGTCCCAGCCATATCTGTTTGCACACCTATAAGAGACAGGGGGGGGGGGGGACAAAGGAATAAGAGACAGGTCAATTTGATGATGTCATTCAACTTCCCTACCCCTAACCATCTCCCCTAACCCTGCCACCCCCTCCCCCCCTGGACATTGCTGTGTTAATTGTTCCCTGTGCCTGTTCGTTAACTCTGTGTTCTATGTGCTCATGTTATCTGTTGCTTGTTGTTTCTGTGTTTTCAGTTTTCCCCATATTGTCAGCGTCTTTGAGCCCCGGAAAAGTGCCATATAAACACAATGAATTATTATTATTATTATTATTATTATTATTATTATTATTATTATTAATATTATTAACTTTAAAGTGAAAAAAACAAAACATGAAAGACTTCAACACCTAGAGGCCAGGAGAGCATTAGAATGTGGCACTTTCTGGAACATTCCAGGGTTTCTTTGGACTTCTGAGATTGGGAGCAGCTACACCTCAGTGCTAAAAAGACATATGGGAAACACAGACACTGAACTGTCTCTTCAACCACTAATGCCTTCATGGCCGACATGAATACACCCAACAAAAAGTGCAGTATCATCAAGGATTAACACTCTAGTACACTCCAAGTTATTGCTGGTAAGCGGTGTATGTAATACAGCAAACATACAGTAGAAATGCAGCAGACATGCAGCAGAGATGCAGTAGAACTGCAGTGCCCTCTGACACACACAAACCAAACAGCATCAACAAACCCCTCGGATTTGTACCACATAGATTTTCTAGTTGCACATTAACTGACATTCAAAATACAACTTGGCAGATTCAAGTGTGTGTGTGTGTGTGTGTGTGTGTGTGTGTGTGTGTGTGTATATATGTGTGTGTGTGTGTGTGTGTGTGTGTGTGTGCCAGAGAGAACTAAATAAATAACATTCCCATGTGAAAGGCATGAGAGCTGGAACGGTTAGCTCATCTCTGCCTCATGGCTACACTGTGTCTGCTGCACCACACCATTCTCAGCAAACACATGAATCCTTTAAAGGATTAAGAAAACCTAGGAATGCTAAAGAAAGGGACAAGGTGAGGCTGTGCATGGGCATATAGGATAGTTTAGAACAGTACTGATAGCATAGGCATATAGGATAGTTTAGAACAGTACTGATAGCATGGGCATATAGGATAGTTTAGAACAGTACTGATAGCATAGGCATATAGGATAGTTTAGAACAGTACTGATAGCATAGGCATATAGGATAGTTTAGAACAGTACTGATAGCATAGGCATATAGGATAGTTTAAAACAGTACTGATAGCATAAGCATATAGGATAGTTTAGAACTAAGAATGTGTCAAGGCAAGGATTCAGCACTCCTTGGACTGACAAGAAGGTATGTGTGAAAAGGGTGAACAGAGCCCAGGCAGGTCCATCTAGAGAGGTGGGAGTGTGGCTATGCCTACCTCATTTCCATGTTTCTGTAGGAATTCGATTTCCTGTAGCGTGAAGGTTGTCATGGAGATGGACTTCACTCTGTGGGGTGGGTTGAGCCCTCGCCTGGCACCCCCCAAGAGAGATAAAGGGGTTAACTCAATTAGAAACACACAACACATACGGTCGGTACATTCAGGCAGTTCTTTTGTCACAACCATGACCCCCCCCGCCCAACATTCCCAGAGGGACATAGGCTTGAACTGAAACTGTCTGTTTTTCAACATGTGATAACCTACCATTATGTTCCTATTAAAATGCCCAAACGTTGCTGTGTTGAACTTTTTACTGCCAGCGAATGAAAATACCTGGACTTAGTTAGGAGAGAGCTAGCCAACTCTGTCCACCTACAGTAGCTAAAATATAATATACAACTGTACAACAAAGGATCATATTTTCAAATAAAGAAACTACTAAAAGGTAATTTACGCTCTGTTTCAGAGCTAAGCCCATTTCTAAGACAATACATATTTGAGAAATATTATCTCAAAAACTATCAGAAGTCAGTGACACACTATCCTCCCTAGACAAAATAGACCAATGATTTTGACACAGACCAAGATAAAATTAGACAAATATTCACCAACATTCGCAGA
>NC_137687.1:24756808-24801808 GCF_963989245.1 Nansenia antarctica
AATACATAATAATGTATATTAACCTTTTCTCCTTGCTTCTCTGTCGTGTGTCTCCGCTGTCTCGAGGCTTCTGAGGTAAACCTTCTCAACAGGCGTCCCCCCGGGTCACGTGACCACTTCTCTTTGGCGCCGAAAGCAGAACGGGAAGAGTCAATGGCTGCTGTAATGTTTAGACCACCTACTGCCACCTGGTGGTAGACACGATACACAGTCAAGACTCGGTCCCGCGGAGTCTAGAGGTAGTCAATGCATATTATGCTGTAATGCGAGCACGTCTAATAACTAAAGAGTCAAGTTGATATCCAGTGTGTGGCTCATCATTCATATACAGTATATATTCTTGCTACACGTCAGAATATCACAGCTGCGTTCGTAAATTCGCTCTGAGAGCGCCGGTAATGCCAGTAACCTCTTCACCGTTCCAAATCAATTCACCCAACATTGAAACAGAGCTCAACATCCACATCACTGTCAAAGTTACTAGTCAACTCTAGCTAGCCAGTTCGTAGTTTTTGAGAAATGTAGCTAAGGATGACAACAACAACAACAAATATGTATATAATAATTCGGTAAGATTGTTAGAGAATCAGACTATATTTCTAATCAAAAGCCACTGGATACAAGACAAACATGTAGCTATTATATTTTTAGATAGAAAACAAGTTGAATTGAACAGAAAACCTACCGCGAAGACGATCAGATGTCAATAATGATGAAGCTCTGTCAAGTGTCTCCTTACATTTACCACAGGAAAAAATCCTCCAATGAGTGGAGACTTGCGGGTAGACCAATAGGAAGTCAAGATGCCTTAGATACAGGTGACACGTCCATTAAAAGGATTACTATTGGTCAGAGCCGTGGAAATGGCAAGAAAGATTTCAAAATCATAATTGAGGCATAATATGAAATGTGTAAGTGATTTATAAATGAAAATGTGTAAGCGATGTGTATCTCAACTATACAGATGCAGACTTTATAAAATTACACAGATTATCCCAATTCGGCCAATACGATGGGGAAAATTCGGCCATAGAAATTATCTAATAGCTAATGAACTTGGGAATATTTTGTGAGTGAAGGCTGTTATGCAGCATAATTTAATACAGAAACTGTATCAATATGGAAACCAGAGTTGGGTAACCTAGGTATAGCCAGTTGCATTTGTAACCAAATAATTTTCCTGTGCAAATATTTGGTCTTAGGTTATTCATAGAATCTGTGTTTGAAGTAAAGGCGTCTTATATCAAAAGAGTTAGTATGATAGTATCCTAATAGCAAATAATCCATCATCCAACTCCTTTTATAGAGGGGGGCTACATCATTTGAGTGGGACAACATGTTTAATGTACACTTGTTTTTAAACTAGAGGCTATAGTGTTAGGCTAGGTCTAGGCTATAGTGTTAGGTCTAGTTAAGAAGTAATTTTGTATTTTTGTATTGTTGCTCAGAGAATGAAGATATTCAAAGCAAAATCAACCATTCCTCACATATTTTGTGAAGGCTTGCTATTTTAACCAATCAGTGACCCATTTTAAAAGGGCTTGAGATTGAGTGGGTTGGCCCACTAAATGAGTCAGCTTTCTAATAGGTTCGTAGCTCGGCAATTGCTGGAGAGGATTTTAGTGGGTAGACCCATTCACACCGAACCCTCTCCAGCAATAACCCACTAAATTCCTAGGTGTGAATGGGACTCAAGTTACATTCTTCAATAATCAATGGCTATACAGTATATAAATCATTTAAAAGTCCTCAAATGCCAGTCCCAGATTGCCGCTGTAAAGGCAGAACTATTTGAAGTATTCTAGGTCATGATTCATTTCAAGTTTCAAACTTACCAAGAGCTCTATGGCTACTGCTGTTAGAGTGTGTGTGTGTGTGTGTGTGTGTGTGTGTGTGTGTGTGTGTGTGTGTGTGTGTGTGTGTGTGTGTGTGTGAGTGAGAGAGTTAGGGAAGGAGATAGACCATTAGCTTAAGAGGAATATGGTTACAGTACGCAGCCAGAGAAACAGAGAGTGAGAGAGGGGTGAAGAGAACAGGACATTCATCATCTTGTGATGGGAGACAGCATACTAAATTAACTCAATGATTACACTAGCATCTTTGACACATGGAAACTAATTCTGGGGGCAGTTGCACAACTTGAACAGTCTTCAATGTTTAAAACTCCCTCCTAGGTAAAGGGCATTTCTATCTTTCATTTTCTGTGGTCATAAACAGAACCCCCCCCCCCCCTCCACCCCCATCTTTCACAATATTTTCCCAGGGACAACCTCACTGTTTTGACCCACAAGTAGTGTGTGAAAAGTGAGTGCATCACACACACACACACACACACACACACACACACACACACACACACACATCACTGCATGTAAGATTCTCTGAGAGTGTGTAACATCTGAGGGTCTCTTGTAGCCTCTGCGCGTTTCAGGGCCTAGGATTTGGTCTGAAGATGTCTTTTCTTCACAGACGTAAAGAACAGATTGAATTGAATTATTCATGAAAAGAGGGCCCTCTGTAAATGCATTCACACACTAATAGAACACACACACATACATTATCTGCCGGATACAGCAAGTGCAATGTGTTTGATGATATTGCAAGAGGGCACAGATCTGTCTGTCTGTGTGTGTGTGTGTGTGTGTGTGTGTGTGTGTTTGTGTGTGTGTGTGTGTGTATGTGTGTGTGTATGTTCGTGCTTGCGCGTGTATATGTGCGTGCCTGCATGCGTACCTGCGTGCCTGAGAGCGCCTCGGTCTAACTGTTCCTGCTCCTCTTCCTCTCTCCCCAGGCGTCCCCAGTGCTGCCACGGTGGTGATAGTGATCTGTACCGCCGCCCTAGTGGTGGTGGTGGTGCTAGGCATCTACCGCATCCACCTGACCCACCAACAGGAAGGAAAGAGCTCGGACACTGCCAAGGAGAGAGAGCTGGACTGGGACGACTCGGCTCTCACCATCACAGTCAATCCTATGGAGGTCAGAGAGAGCGACAGGAGGGGGGGTAGAGTGGGAAGTACAGTATGTATGAGAGGGTAGGAGGTATCGAAGAGATACTGTAGGGACCAGGGTCTGGATAGAGTGTCTGGATCACTGGCGGACTCAGGGTGGGGGGGCGAAAAATGCAAAAATGCAAAAATGTTTGCCCTTTTGAGTGGCGAAAATGAGAGGACGTGCCCTATTAGTGCCCCTCCAATGGTCTAAACTTCACCATGTGCCTCCACAGTTGAAAAACGTCGCACTAAAGTGCCCTTTTGAGCTGCCCTTCCAATGGTCTAAAACTTGACCATGTGCACTGATGGGGTCCCATGTTGTGCAGTAGGTGCCCTTTTTTTCTTTTCGCCCCTGCCCTTCAAACAGTCTGAGTCCGCCACTGGTCTGGATAGAGAACAGTGTTGACTATTATGGGAGAAAGTAAGAGGGACTGAGGAGTTAGATTTGGATTCATTGGAGGGAATTGAGAGAGACGGACAGTTAAGGGAAGGAGAAGAGAGAGAGAGAGCGGTGGAAGTAAAAGAGAGAGAGAGGATACAGGATTGGAGATGTGGAACACTGTAGGTTGTACTACTCTGTAGTAAGACACCTCTCATCTTTCTGATTCAGAACTTCAAGGAGCCTCAAGCCTCTGAGGAAGAAGAAGCCAGTGAGGAAGAGGAGGAGGAAGACGAAGAGGAGGACGAAGACGACATCACCAGCGCAGAGTTGGACGACAGTGAGGAAGAGGAAGAGGAGGAGGCCAGAGTTCCCAGGGTGCAACAGGGGAGCAAGAGGGGTCAGCTCGATTGGGCCAACTCTACATTATCCTACTGAATACATACACATACACACACACATGCTGACACATGCGCACACAGAACCAGGAAATCAATTGATTGAATAGAAAGAAAATACAATTGTGGCTCTAAGAGTTAGGTAACGTCTCCCCCTACTGGTGAAAATGGTTATGCGATAATGCTATGTGAAGTGATATTTCAGAAACACACACACACACACACACACACACACACACACACATATACTGTACTAGTCATGATCCAGCCTGTAGCTCCGTCTAAAAGACTCTGTACCATTGTTTTTTGAAGCATCTGGTGTTAATTGCTTAACCCTGTGGAACTCCAACACAGTCATAGTACCCAGTGATCTTTGGTCTTACAGTTTTTTACGGTCGCTAAGTCACCATGTTCAATACTGAAACCACAGTTTCACAACTCTTCATACAGTCAGCAGAGCAGAAACCCATGTGAACAAAACTGTGACTCTTTCTCTGTTATTTGTGCATTGCTTTCATACAGAATGCATTCAATGACTACGTTCTCCAAATGCCATAACACTTCTCTCATTGAAACTCCCCCACTTGCAAAATACTATGTATTTGCAACACATTTTTTCATTGCTAACATACTGTGTTCAAAACTCTGAAGAACACATTCAAAACGGAATTATTTGGTGCAATTTTTCAGAATGTTATGAATGACAGTGTATGCTTCTGAGTGAACATTGTTGACAGTGTGTGGTTGAACGAGCTTCTTTTGAGACATGAATGAAGTCATTGGCCAACATGAGTGTTACGAATGCAGACTGTATGAAGAGTTGTGAAACTGGGGTTTCAGTATTGAACATGGTGAGTTAGCAATCGTAAAAAACTGTAAGTCCCAGTCCAAAAGCTTACATCTTACCTAAAAATACCTACTGTTTTATACTGAGACTGTGAAAAATATGAAATAATATGAAAATATACTACTGAAATTTGCTTGTCGAACATCTGTTTTTCCACCTACTATTTCAGGGTCCTAAAATCTCAGCCCTAATGAATCTGTACATGTCCATCCCAAACACAATCTGTTCTGTTTGTTTGCTTCATAACATTCAAATGATTCAGATTATGGCTCAGATTTAAGAACAGACACAGGATGCTGTTCCTTCAACCTGTGAGAATTGAAATGATTACAGTAGCATATTTTACACATGGAAAGTGTCAGTCAGTGCTGTGGTTGAAGTGGTGCCATCTATAGATGAGCAGCATATTGGTATAGGAGTCGTGGTGCAAGGGTCGGTCTGTGGAACTGTATCTGCATGTGCAGCCCATTATAACGTTTTTTTTTAATGCATTTGAAATGATTAATCTCACTGGTGTTGTGATCGTGTGTGTGTGTGTGTGTGTGTGTGTGTGTGTGTGTGTGTGTGCGTGTGTGTGTGTGTGTTTGTGATGTGGGATATGACCTACCCTGTTAAGAGGAAAACATTATGGGAAAGAGAATTCAAGGATAACCCTAGAGAGAGAAGGCTCACAATCTGATCATTGTGTTGGGGTTGGATGGAGAAGGATGGGGGCGGGCGCCAAAGTGTGTGTGTGTGTGTGTGTGTGTGTGTGTGTGTGTGTGTGTGAGTGAGTGTGTGTGTGTGTTTCTCAATGTGTGTGTGTGTGTAAGAGGAAAGGTAAGGGACCGGGGTCGTATAAATGATTCAGCTCACTGTTACACTGCATGTGTTCTGTTGTTCTTGGCCCAGAGGAACCTTCACTTTGGAGACGTTGGGTTTGGATCCACGTCCTATGTGACGCCTCCCACTCTGCCTGCATATTGGCTGTGGCTGGAGCCTGGGCAGAGTGGGTGGGTCAGTGTGTAAAGTGTGTAAAGCACTCAATTTTTCAGGACAGTGTTTCTCACCATTTGTTCTCCACTCACAACTGCCCTCCAATTCCCCCCCCCCCCTCTCTCTTTCCTGCCCTCCCCCCTTCTCCACTCCCCTTGAATGAATGAATGAATGAATGGTCTTTATTGTCATTGATATAGTACAGGTACCATACAACGAAATTTGGGAGATGGGGCTCCCCTGGTGCTAGGAAAAAAAACTAAAAACAAGAAGGGAAAATAGCTGGTTTACATAAATAAAGGCTATGTACACTATCCACTATACTATACTATACTATACAAATAAAACACTGTGCTGTACTCTATGCTATGCTATACCTATTCTAACATTTCCTATCTCTGAACCTTATGTACCCGAGTGTTGTCATATTGCACATAGTGTTATTGCACATTCATTTAAAGTGTCGCAGTTAGCAGGTTTGAAATGTTCACAGTTGTGTTTCAGTGTTGCACTTGATTTCAATCTAGTAGCTGCCATCAAATTGTCTAGATTGTCCAGGGCCTAGAACCTAGGTATTTGCTGTGTTCAGGGCCTGAATGGCCCTGGGGTAGAAGCTGAGCTTCAGTCTGTTTGTCCTTGCGAACATGGTCCTGAACCGCCTGTCCGCTTGTCTCCATCCAAACCTCCCCCCACCCCCTCCTCCCCCTCCCCCCCACCCCCTCCTCCCCCTCCCCCCCATCCTACAGCAGACTAGGGGCATGGCCGGCCAGCCGTTCAGGGCCACCTTCATATGGAGCAGCATCATCGCCAACCTCCAGTCGCGCGTGGAGGTGAAACGCCGCCGCTACAACCTCAAGGCCTACCACCAGTGTGCGAATTAAATCACGGTGTGCGGGGGAGCCCAGGGATTAAAGCAAAAAAAAAAATCTCCTTACGGATTTTTTTTGGGGGGGAAATCAATGACACATCGCTAGTCAACTAACACGGCTTGTTTTGTGAGCCTGCTAACAATGTTCTAGTGTTCTAGTGTTCTAGTTAACTAGGTAACAATGTAAAGTAGTGTTCTAGTTAACTAGGTAGCAGTTCAATCCATTTCGCTGCTGTATTTTGGCTTGACTAGCGAGTTTGTGTTGTGATTCTCAACAACGTAGTTTCACCCTTTTCCATAGTTTTGAATAATAAAGGTGTGGACTGACGATGTAGCGCAGCCTAACTTATTCTAATAATTATTTAACATAGTTTTATTCTGATAATGATTCCCCCCTCCTCCCAGACAAGGTCACATTATTATTGGATTGGTTGTTTGGTGCCGGGTGAAGTTAGCTAAACATTTAACCTGCTAGCTAGCAAGAGAAACATCATGTCACTCTCCAAAGGTGTAAAGAGGAAAGTTGACAGTGAAAACAGGGCATTTAAAGAGGAATGGACAGCGAACTATACGTTCATCCTACCTGGTTTCATCAATGCAAAGCCGTTGTGAGACTCACATCTTCCGTGCTCACAATGAATGTTCCCTTCCACCTATACATGCGAGTCGTCCTTTTCGTCAATGAATGCGATAAAGACGCGCTAGAGGAATCGATTGGTGCATAAAAACCTTGAGAACTGCCGGATTAAAGTGACGTCCATAATAATAATAAATAATAATAATACATTAGACTTATAGCGCTTTTCTAGACACTCAAAGACGTCCATATCACCAGATAGCCAACAAATAGTGACCGATGGGAGATGCCAGTTTTCTCATTAAGTGAGATTTAATAGCCTAATATTATTTTTTCTATTTTTAATGAATGGCTCATTGTAATTATTATCCCTAGTAATGTAGCGTGTTTGCTCTGTCATTAAATGTTTTTCAGGAGCATATAGGCTAAGCGGATTCATTTTTTATTTTATTTTTGCGACGATTTAGTTGTCAATGTTTTTCATAAAATTAAACTGCATTTGCTTTGTTACTGTTCACATGTGTGGTGCAGTCACATTCACATAGCCTATAAGTAAACATTAAGTTTGAATTATTTACTGAGCTGGCGTTACTTTTTTCAAACCACACACCGCATGTCGGCTATTTCAGCACCACGCGTTGTCCACCTACTTATCACTATGAGGGGTTCAGCGTCAGTGCACCCCGCTGCAAGTTACTGTCGCATAGTTGTAGCCAATAAAGGCCTATATGTAGGCTATATAGGCTATTATATATCATTTATATTACCTAATACCAACATCAAAATAGATTGTATGCCTCAACAAATCATATTACACCAGGTAAAATCCGTCACAACTTGGAATAAATCCATCGCAATTTGGAATATTTTAGAGCTCCCCCAAAATTTCACAAACCATGTTTCCAGGGGAGCTCATGTCACCACTAGGGGAGCTATAGCTCCCCGAGCTCCCCCTTATTTCGCACCCTGCCTACCACGACTGCTTCTTGGGCTCGGAAGCCGTGGACGTGGTCCTGGCGCACGTCATCCAGAGCCGCTTCTGCGGCGAGGCCGAAGTGCCCCGCTCGAAGGCGGTCCGGCTCTGCCAGGCGCTCATGGACTCGCGGGTCTTCGAGGCGGTGGCCAACAAGGTGTTCGGGAAGGAGAAGAGGCGTGCCACGTTCGAGGACAGCAGCTGTAGTCTGTACAGGTTCCTGAGCGCCCCGCCCAGCCCCACCCTCATGGCCAACGCCAACTCCACCAGCACCATCGAGAGCGGGTACGACTCGCCCAGCTTAGCTAAGAACCGGAACAGCTACAGCCCTTACGGACTTTTTTGGGGGGGAAAATCAATGACACATCGCTAGTCAACTAACACGGCTTGTTTTGTGAGCCTGCTAACAATGTTCTAGTGTTCTAGTGTTCTAGTTAACTAGGTAACAATGTAAAGTAGTGTTCTAGTTAACTAGGTAGCAGTTCAATCCATTTCGCTGCTGTATTTTGGCTTGACTAGCGAGTTTGTGTTGTGATTCTCAACAACGTAGTTTCACCCTTTTCCATAGTTTTGAATAATAAAGGTGTGGACTGACGATGTAGCGCAGCCTAACTTATTCTAATAATTATTTAACATAGTTTTATTCTGATAATGATTCCCCCCTCCTCCCAGACAAGGTCACATTATTATTGGATTGGTTGTTTGGTGCCGGGTGAAGTTAGCTAAACATTTAACCTGCTAGCTAGCAAGAGAAACATCATGTCACTCTCCAAAGGTGTAAAGAGGAAAGTTGACAGTGAAAACAGGGCATTTAAAGAGGAATGGACAGCGAACTATACGTTCATCCTACCTGGTTTCATCAATGCAAAGCCGTTGTGAGACTCACATCTTCCGTGCTCACAATGAATGTTCCCTTCCACCTATACATGCGAGTCGTCCTTTTCGTCAATGAATGCGATAAAGACGCGCTAGAGGAATCGATTGGTGCATAAAAACCTTGAGAACTGCCGGATTAAAGTGACGTCCATAATAATAATAAATAATAATAATACATTAGACTTATAGCGCTTTTCTAGACACTCAAAGACGTCCATATCACCAGATAGCCAACAAATAGTGACCGATGGGAGATGCCAGTTTTCTCATTAAGTGAGATTTAATAGCCTAATATTATTTTTTCTATTTTTAATGAATGGCTCATTGTAATTATTATCCCTAGTAATGTAGCGTGTTTGCTCTGTCATTAAATGTTTTTCAGGAGCATATAGGCTAAGCGGATTCATTTTTTATTTTATTTTTGCGACGATTTAGTTGTCAATGTTTTTCATAAAATTAAACTGCATTTGCTTTGTTACTGTTCACATGTGTGGTGCAGTCACATTCACATAGCCTATAAGTAAACATTAAGTTTGAATTATTTACTGAGCTGGCGTTACTTTTTTCAAACCACACCCCGCATGTCGGCTATTTCAGCACCACGCGTTGTCCACCTACTTATCACTATGAGGGGTTCAGCGTCAGTGCACCCCGCTGCAAGTTACTGTCGCATAGTTGTAGCCAATAAAGGCCTATATGTAGGCTATATAGGCTATTATATATCATTTATATTACCTAATACCAACATCAAAATAGATTGTATGCCTCAACAAATCATATTACACCAGGTAAAATCCGTCACAACTTGGAATAAATCCATCGCAATTTGGAATATTTTAGAGCTCCCCCAAAATTTCACAAACCATGTTTCCAGGGGAGCTCATGTCACCACTAGGGGAGCTATAGCTCCCCGAGCTCCCCCTTATTTCGCACCCTGCCTACCACGACTGCTTCTTGGGCTCGGAAGCCGTGGACGTGGTCCTGGCGCACGTCATCCAGAGCCGCTTCTGCGGCGAGGCCGAAGTGCCCCGCTCGAAGGCGGTCCGGCTCTGCCAGGCGCTCATGGACTCGCGGGTCTTCGAGGCGGTGGCCAACAAGGTGTTCGGGAAGGAGAAGAGGCGTGCCACGTTCGAGGACAGCAGCTGTAGTCTGTACAGGTTCCTGAGCGCCCCGCCCAGCCCCACCCTCATGGCCAACGCCAACTCCACCAGCACCATCGAGAGCGGGTACGACTCGCCCAGCTTAGCTAAGAACCGGAACAGCTACAGCCCGCCGTCTAAACGGTACAGTCATCTGTGGTACGGTTTATTCATGCACTCGTGTTTTTTATTTGGGGTTTTTTAATTCTTCCCTTCCCAAATGGCAGATGAATGATGCGTTCGTTTCTTTTGTGAAAGATTGCTAATCCAAAATCCCACAGGGCTTTATTATGGTGTTTGAGCTTCTCGGTTCATGCTCCGCTCAAAGCGTAGCAACCTGTGAGATTCTTGGGGGCTTTTTTTCGGTCGCTAACCTCCAGGCCTGCTTCCTCTAATCTGTGTCTGGGACATGAAAGTGACGCTGGTGTTGAAGCCAGTCTGCATCTCTGTTTTAATGACTTTGAAGAGGTTTTTTGTAATAATTGCACCGGATTGAGCTCTTCAAACGGAAATCATAAAGAAGTCTCAGCTCTAACGGCTTTGTTTCGATGTGAATTCAATCTCAAATGAACAAAAAAACAAGAATCTAGTTACTTTTCTTTGAAAAACATCTCAGATTACATTCTACTTTGGTCCCAGTAATAGGTCTGTGATTGTTCTCAATCATGGCCGCTGATTGTTGTCATTATGTGACTCTTCAGGCCAGAGGACCAGAGGTACTCCACGGACTCCCCGGTCAAAACAGACAAATCACTAGAGGACATGTTAGGACACCTCAACCTGACCTCCACCATCACACCTCAGATGATCAACCTGGGCCTCTCACAGGAGTGTAAGTGTGTGTGTGTGTGTGTGTGTCTGTGTCTGTGTGTGTCTGTGTGTGTCTGTGTGTATGTGTGTGTATGTGTGTGTGTGTGTGTGTGTGTGTGTGCGCGTACATGTGTCTATGTCTCTGTGTGTGTATGTGATTGTTCGTATGTGTGACAATGGGCTCTGTCCATGGTGTCATGGTGTCGTGACTCCTGTGTGGTGACTCCTCTGTGTGGTGACTCCTCTGTGGTGACTCCTCTGTGCCTCTTCCTATGTGGTGACTCCTCTGTGCCGTGACTCCTCTGTGCCATGACTCCTCTGTGTAGTGACTCCTCTGTGCCTCTTCCTATGTGGTGACTCCTCTGTGCCTCTCTTCCTCAGTGGTGGACGAGGTGTGGCGTCAGCAGACGGTGCTGAGGCTGCTGCAGCTGATAGAGCTCCCCCTACTGGAGAGCCTGCTGGAGGGCAGGGAGTGTCCCCGGCCCAGCCTGCACGGCATGGACAGCGACCCAGACCTGCTGTACACCTCCAGCTACTTGGACAGGGAGGTCCTCAAGGCCTTCAGCGAAGCCCAGTAGTTGTCCTCCTTCCTCCTTCTCATCCTCCAGCCCTTCTTTACCTCACCCTCTCTTCTCCTACTTCTTTCTATTTCAAACATATTCACTCCTGTACCTGTACGTTTTCCTCTCCACTTCCATAGGATCTGTAGTTAGCAAGCGTATGCTAATCTAATATACGCCATTATAGCTGACGCTTTTCTCCAAAGCGACTTACATTGCAGCGAGTGCTTACATTTTTCAGTATATACGGCGGGAAACGAACCCACAGCCCTAAGTGTTGTTAGCGCCGTGCTCTACCCGCTGAGCCACCGACACGACATCAGATCTATTCCACATACCCGAAGCGTCACATTTAGAATGGAGGCCTGTCACTAATAAAGCCAAATCTCTCCCCAGTCGCTCCTTGACGTGATTCATAGTCTACAGACTTATCTGACCAGGCAGAAATGCAGGGTTCTGTAAAGCTCCCTTGTGCGTGTTTGTGTGTGTGTGTGTGTGTGTGTCAGCATCTTCCTCTCCTCTCCTCTCCTCTCCTCTCTCACGGCAGTGGAACAACAGAGCCGGCTTGTGTTGTTTATCCTTTCTGCGTGTGTGTGTGTGTGTGTGTGTGTTTGTGTGTGTGTGTGTGTGTGTGTTTACACTATGCTCCTTCCCTCTGGCCATGCTAGTTCTGAGGGACACATGTCCAGCTGGAGTCTTTGTCTCTGTCTGGACTGCTGCCTGGAGGTCCTGGAGGTTGAGACAAGTTTCTCCCGCTTCTTTCTCGCGTGCGCACAGGCTGTCCGTTCTCTTTCTTTCGAATTCTTTCTCTCTGTTCTTTCTGCTTCTTCTTCCATCTGCTCTCTCTCTCTCTATATATATATATATTTTTAGTCTACTATTAAGCTATTAAGATTGGCTTTGTTCACACCCTCTCTCTCCCCCCTCCTCTCTCGATCTGTCCCCCCCTCTCTATCTCGCTCTCTCCGCCCTCCTCTCTCTATCTCTCTCTCCCCCCTCCTCTCTCGATCTCTCTCCCCCCCTCCTCTCTCGATCTCACTCCCCCCCCTCCTCTCTCACTCTTTCCCTCTCTCAGGGCTGATGAGTGGTTGTCGGCGGCGATGGACTGTCTGGAGCTCCTGCCCGACGAGTTGGTGGTGGAGGTGAGCCGAGGGCTGCCCCTCTGCCATGACGACCAGGCCCAGTGTAAGAGGCTGCTGTATGGGGTCCTCGCCCGCCATTACAGCCAGACCCAGCACCCGCCGTTGCTCAGCAACCACGTCTTCGACGTCCACAGCGGCATCTCCGAACTCCTGGGTAAGAAGAGAGGAGAGGCGTCTGAGAGGGGTGGCTACGCGCTTTAGGGGAAAAAAATCATCCCATCTGTTCTATTGTGTTACGAAACGACGGTTGTCGACATACGCAAACTGTTGTATTACGAATTCGATTTTTTCTTCACTTCTGTGAGTTTTTTTTAATGTCAAATTCCCTCTGTAAAAGGTAGTTGCTAGCAACCCTGTGCGGATGTATCAATCCCCACCCCTACCTCTAGTGGGCGCTAACACCTGTCCTGTCCCTCTTAGTGAATGGTAAGCTGGAGCAGGCTTTGGAGGCGTTGCAGCTGTGTCTGAAGCTGCAGGACTCCCGCAGCCGAGAGGAGCTGCGCAGTCTGCTGCGCTTCATGGCTGTGGCAGCCAAGCCACAGGAGGTCAAAATACACAAAGAGGTGAGGGGTGTGTGTGTGTGGGTGTGTGTGTTTCTATGTGTGTGTGTGTGTGTGTGTGTGTTTTTCTGTGTTTCTCTGTGTGTGTGTGTGTGTGTGTGTGTGTGTGTGTATGCATAATATTTCAGCCTTTATACCACAGAGATATTGTTGTTGCTGTGTTATTGAGGTGTGTTATTGAGGTGTGTTACTGAGGTGTGTTACTGAGGTGTGTTACTGAGGTGTGTTACTGAGGTGTGTTATTGAGGTGTGTTATTGAGGTGTGTTATTGAGGTGTGTTATTGAGGTGTGTTACTGAGGTGTGTTACTGAGGTGTGTTATTGAGGTGTGTTATTGAGGTGTGTTGTTGAGGTGTGTTACTGAGGTGTGTTATTGAGGAGTGTTAGTGAGGTGTGTTACTGTTACTGAGGTGTGTTACTGAGGTGTGTTGCTGAGGTGTGTTGTGGTCTCTGGCAGGTGGAGAACAGGATGGCGGTGAAGCGGTCCTTCTCCAGGGCCATGGTGTACAGCTCCAGACTGGCCAAGGGGAAGGTGGACCTGCTGGTGCTGTTCATGTTGGACAACCACTGTGATGTGTTCAAGGTGTGTGTGTGTGTGTGTGTGTGTGTGTGTGCACCCGTCTTTTATCAGAAGGCACTGTGTGTGTGTGTGTGTGTGTGTGTGTGTGTGTGTGTGTGTGTGTGTGTGTGTGTGTGTGTGCGTGCATGTGTGTGTGTGTGTGTGTGTGTGTTCAGCGCACACCAGAACGACTTCCTCGGCTTCAGGAGGAAAGACTCTGGGAAACTGGATTCCCAGGCCAAGGGCTTCGGGGTCTGGTCTGACTGGCCGGATCTCAATGACCTCTGCAACCAAACTGGAGTTCAGCTAAAATGGACAGAACTTAACACACAGACTGAAGTCCCTGTCTCTGATGAGGTGATCACAGACCCCTGTGTGATTGTGAAGGCCGACATCACAACACCGCAGTCGGACTGCACAGAGACTCTGCAAGGAGGGTTCTGCTCAGCCTGAAGCAGTCTGAGATCAGGCAGCACTGGTGTGGACTCAGACTACAGGGAAAGCTAGCCTGTTTGCAGTTCGCTGACCACTCAGTCTCACACTCAGTGTATAAGAACGTCGCTGTTGGTGAGGATGTTCTGAAATTCACCATCAAAGCAAGACTGCAGGTATTACCGACCAAGTACAATCTGTCCACCTGGTATCCCCACACTCACAGTCCATTCTGTTTAAACCATCAGGATTCACAACACCTAGAGTCCATTGCACACATAACAAATGGATGTAATGCATACAAACACCTGTACATAGCTCTTCATGACCGTATTGTGGACATTGTGTCTGATACAGTACAAAACATCTTACCATCTAGCGCAGTTATGTACAAGCATGCCAGAGTGTTACCAGAGTGGTTTGGTTTTGCCAATGATGTTTTTTCCAACATCCCAAATACACCTGATGTTGTCTTTGTTGACACTAGCCACAAGGAGGTGCTGATTGTAGAAGTAGGCTGCCCCTTTGACCTGTACATGGACCAGACTTTCCAGGACAAGTATATCAAATACCAACCACTACTTGGTACGATAACCAGCTTTGGGTACAAGTGCAAATTCAGCATACTTGTATTTGGAAGTCTGGGCCATGTATATAAATGCACCATGAGGGGTCTGAGAATTGCTGCAATGACTAAAAGAAAGGCCAAACAGGTTGCCAAATTTTGCTCTGTCTCAGCTATTATTGGCAGCTTGGCCGTGTGGAGAAGGAGGTGTTATGTGTATCCTTAAGTGTTCAGTGCTGCTTAGCCCCGAAATATTTGATTCCCTGTTTGTATAATATAATTTGTGGAACCAAATAAAGTATTCAAATGTGACCTGCGGGGTCACTGGGCTGATGCTGTTTAAAGACTGTTTACTTCTCAAACAGTAAGACTGAATTAGGATGGAGTTAGTTATCTAGGCCATAGCTCTTGATGTTGCCCGTGTCAGCTGTCTGTTTGCACTCTGAATAGCGTGAGGAGACCAGGAGAAGGGGAGGGGTGGGGGGGGAGATAGCAACACTAGGATGTAGCCAGGCAACCCTCTGAATCTCTGATGGCTTTGATATTGGAGTCCAGAACTTTTTGGGTATCACTGCATAAATAAAGGAAAAAAATACTGTCAAACAAAACTTGAACACTGACACTTTTCTGTCATCAAACTGAGTGCTAGCCTTGTGGCTTAGAGACTTGAAAGCTTCAAGATAGGTTAAAGTGCAAAAATGTCAACATGTTCACTTTTTCTGCCTTTAGCTGTGCTCGGAGAGGTGTGAGTATGTGCCCACTGGCACTAAACACTCTCTCTGAAGGAACACTAGTTGCAGGTATGCATAGAAGCCTGCGTGCAACCCTGGAAAGGTGAGGCAATGGACACGGGGCCGATGCAGCCATGGTGAGAAGGCTAGCATACGTTAGTGACTGACTGACAAGGCTGACTTGACAGTCACGTTACCCAAGCAGGCTGAACAATCGCGCGAGACAAATTTCTGTGAGGATATTCGCGCGCGGCTCATGTGAGAAATCTCAATTATATTACTATTTATTTATAACATATGATTATGACATCCTCCCTCTCGCCAGTTTGGGGCAACATAGACTTCTCCCCTGGTGCCACGGATAGGGGTTTCAAGCGGTGGGACAGCAAAGGGATGGTTACTATCAGACATTTATATGATACGGAAATACTACTTTCATTTGACCAATTATGTAAGAAATATGACCTACCACGAAATGAGTTTTTCAGATACCTTCAGATACGAAGTTTTTTAAATAGCCAAAAAGACACTGGCCTCTGTCACCAACCCTCTCCGCTGGAGGAGATAGTCTCTGCTGGAAAGACGAGAGGCATTCTGGGGCTTGGGTATAGAGCACTTTCGAAATATGATAAAGGCAAACCTGCATTTACGCCCAAAGACTGGAATAATGACCTGAACATTAATACTGATGAAGCAACTTGGTCACTAATATGGCAATCGGCAAACGACATCTCAATCTGTAATAGGACGAAGGAAACGCAATTTAGACTACTACAACGTTTGCAGATTACTCCCCAACTTAGACATAAAATGGATCATAACAAATCGGAAATGTGTACAAAGTGTATTACCGAGGTTGGGAGCTTTGTTCATTGTGTTTGGACTTGTAGATATATAGATGATTACTGGAAAGGTATAGTGGATAAAATTAATCTAATTCTAGATGTTACATTGGATAAGGACCCCATGTGTCTATTGTTTGGGTTGCCAGACAAACAACTTAAAAGTATGCATTCCAAAAGACTTCTGTGTATCCTCACTTTTTGTGCAAGGAAAAATATATTGCTGAAATGGATAGACTGCAAACCGCCTACAATAGCTGGATGGCACAAGGTAATTTTTGATATGATTCCTATGGAATATCTGACATATAGGTCTAAGTGTAAAGGGCTCTGCACACAGCGTGCGATTTCTGTTGCGCGTCAACGTTCCATTTTGAAGTTTGAATGGAAGTCTATGAGAACATACAACAGAAATCGCATCGCACGCTGTGTGCATTGGGATGCGATGTTTTATGATTTTCTCATAGACTTCCATTCAAACTTCAAAACGGAACGTTGACGCGCAACAGAAATCGCACGCTGTGTGCAGAGCCCTTAAGATAAAGACATTCTATAAGATTTGGTCTTCGTTCTTAGATTATATTGGTACCAGACTGGCTGCCATTGTAATGAAAGGTTTGGTGGATTACACTCAAGAAAGTACACAAGACTAATGTGTAACAGATCTACAATGTATGGGTCACAATATTATTTACTGTGCTGGTGTTGTGCTGCCGCTGTGTTTAGGACTGTAAGACATGGATGCTGTCTCCGATGGGGGTGATCCCCCCATATATTATGGCATTTGTTGTGTCATTTTCTTTTCTGTTTATTTCTGATATGTGACATGGCCTCCTCCCCCCCTGTTTTTTTGTTTTTGTTTCGTTTTTAAACATTTTCTGTTTATGGACAATGTACTGCATAACAAAGTGCAAAACTAGTTTTCTACTATTAATGGGACAATAACCTCCCCCACGGATACTAGTTGTTGTTGTTATGTCCTGTTGTGTACATGTCTCTGTGAAACTCAATAAAAATATAAAAACACACATAGGTCACATACATTAATACATACAATAAAAACAGACAGACAAAGCAGTGTTTATAAAATGTAGTGCCTATTTAAAAAGTCCAGTCATTTAAAAATAATAATAAAAAACAAACAAAAAACGATTATGACGATTATTCAACTAATTAAAATTCTCCACGATAAAGTTATCGCGGGTGTTTTTATCGCGATTAACGATAAACCCGATAATCGTCCCATCCCTAGCGTGGACATGCAGAGGTGATGGGACACTTTGAGCGTAACTCTCTGCCTGGCGTGGAGTGTCACCACTATCATTGGACGACCGGAAGGCGTCCTGTACAGAAGCACTCGACACATCCTGGACTTCGGAGAGGAGATTCTTGTAGGGCTCTTCAAGTAATCTGTGACTGACTCTCTGCTTGACGAAAGGCACACGACTCAAGGCATCAGCGACAACATTCTGTGGGCCTGGCACATACTTGATGTCGAAGTTATAGCTCGCTAACTTAGCCACCCATCGTTGCTCGCAGCAGTCCAGCTTGGGCTTCGTCATGATATGAGTCAATGGATTATTGTCCGTCCAAACAGTGAAATCATGCCCCTTCAACCAATGGCTGAACTTGTCACAGACACTCCACTTCAAGGCTAGGAATTCCAACCGATGGGCTGGGTAGTTTCTCTGAGACTGAGAGAGGGACTTGCTGGCGAATGCGATTGGCCTCGCTCGGTCTTCACCCTCTTGGATCTGCGAAAGGACAGCACCGATGCCATCAAGGGACGCGTCCGTTGACCGCATGAAGGGACGGCTGAAGTCCCCGGGGTAGTGGTGGTCTAGTGGATAGTGAGTTGGACTTGTGATCGGAAGGTTGTGAGTTCAAATCCCGCCTGAAGCCACACCACTACTAGTGTGCCCTTGGGTAAGGCACTTAGCCCTCAGTTACTCCAGGGGGAATGTCCCTGTAATTCGTAATTGTAAGTCGCTTTGGATAAAAGCGTCTGCTAAATGGCAAAAATTAAAAAATTAAATTAAAATTAAGTCAGGGTGAGCCAGGACAGCCATCTCAACCAGCGCCGTTTTCAGCTTCTGGAAAGCCTGCTCCGTTTCGGGGGTCCAGTCAGTAACATTCAACTTCCTGCTTTGTGACCTTTGTTTGGACTGTTTCTCCTTCCCTTTTCTCTTCTGGCCCATCAACAGAGAGAAGAGAGGCTTTGCAATAGCGGAGAAGCTAGGCACAAAGTGCTGGTAATAATTGATCATCCCCAAGAAAGACCTGATTCGTTTCTGTGAGGGGGTTACACCGTCCGCTTCCATCAGGTCAGCACTTGTCATCTTTGCGATGCTCTCAACTTTGCTGGGATCAGTCAACACACCGTTGTCATTAATTATGTGGCCGAGGAATTCGACGGATTTCCGGAGAAAAAAACACTTCTTGGGGGCCAATTTCAGGTTATGACCACGCAGTCTACTGAACACCATCTCCAAGCGTTCCAGAGCTGTCCTCTCATCAGGGGCGTACACCAATAAATCATCCAGATAAACCAGTAAGCTCAGATAGTTCTGGTCTCCGAAAATGCTAGTCATCATACGCATGAAGCTCCCAGGACTATTACAGAGGCCCTGCGGGAGGCGATTATACTCATACAAGCCCATAGGTGTTGTAAAGGCAGAGTACTTTCTGTCATCCTCGTGTAGTGGCATGTTATAAAACCCTGAGGTTAGATCCATAGTACTAAACAAGGAGTTACCTCCAAGTGCAGCTAAGCAGTCGGCCTGGTGAGGGAGAGGGTGAGCATCCTTCAGGGTCCTCTTGTTCAGTCAGCGAAAGTCTGTACAGATACGGAGATCTCCGTTCTTTTTCCATACAAGAACCAACGGAGATGCATATTCACTGGTTGACTTCCTGATTATATCTTTCTCCTCCATCTCACTCAGTACTTGGCGCAACTTCTGATACTGACTGGGGGGCACTCGTCTGAATGGGAGCCGGAATGGCCTGTGATCTGAGAGGTGAATGCGATGTATGAAGCCCTTTGCCTCTCCACAATCCACGTGATGGCGTGAGAAGATGTCCTCGTAGCGCACAACCAGGTCAGCCATCTTGCTTCTACACTGTTCAGACACGTCACAGGAGTGTATGTCGAGCCCACTCAATCCCATGTACTTTAGTTCCTCATCAACAGTGCGGGCCGCATTTTCACTGGACGGGGTTACTTGACAGCAACTGAGTAGTGGGACCCCAGCAGGTCCGGTCTCATCCATGTCCTCGAGCGCAATGCAGGAGAAGACGTCGGCCAATTTAGCATTGCGTCTTACCAAGACGGGCCTGTCGGACGAGTTGATCAGCTTCAATGGAACCCATCCGTCTCCCCACAAAGGAGTAACAACTCTGGCCACCAGAACCCCTCTTGGAGCTGAGCGACACGATGTGGGCTCTGTCATCACAGCGCTACCAGGAGACACAATAGTGGACTTGGGTAGCTTGCCCCACATCAGGTACTCCCGACCAGGCTCAAGACACACGGCTGAGTTGCACCTGACTGTGCCTATCTTGTCAGGTATGACGTCACCTCGCCAACGGTTTAGACCAGCGAGCATCGAGAGAAACTGTTCAGATTCTGGATCGCCAGCAGGACAGGGCGTAGACACAGCCTTCCAGTAGCCATCACATTGCTTATACTGCCGGAGGATATATTTAATAACATTGGTGCCTAGTATCAACTCATCATGCTGGCCTTCAACTACCAGAGTGGGAACCATAATCCTACAGCCATACACCTCCATTTCCACGTTGAAAGCTGACTCAGGCTTGACACGGCGACCACCACAGCCAACAAGCACCACATTTGAACTGAACTGGTTATGTTCTGTAGCAACTCCAACCTCTCTAAGCTTTCCCTCTGCCGTCTTACTCATTGTACAAGCCATAGACCCACTGTCTAGCATAGCCTTCAGAGTCACTGTATTACCAACTGTCACAGGTGTGTAGAAAAAGCTGTCACTACCACTAATTGTATGTGTATTCTGATAAACAATATCTTCAGAGTTATCACTTGAGCTTTTGAGAGCTATATACACTGTCTCAGCACTAGATTCGTCCTCACAATGGGAGTTTACTTGGCGACCTATACTTTCTCCCTCTGAATACAGGCCACCTAGTTTCCCTGAGGCTGAGGTGCTCGGGACGACCTGGTGGGACACTCAACTTTTGTGTGACCTGGGGCTAAACAGACAAAGCACAGCTTCTCTGACATGCAGTGTGAGATGGTAGTGTGTCTACTGTCATCACAGACTCGGCAGGCCTTCTCACGGGCGCCACCCTGGTATCTTCCGCCACGAGGAGCACTGTCACGCTGCTGCACTTTCCCCATCATCTGCTCCAGCCTCTCCATAATGCGAGCAAGAATCCTGTCTTCAGATTGCTGAGTGTTCTGGGCCACAGCAGTCGCGGAGGAGGGGCACGGAAGCTGGCCTAAAGCATGGTCCTGAGAAGGAATGAGGGTAGAAGGCGGACACTGTGTGTGGTACACTGGACTATGGGCAGGAGCAGGGGGGTACTGGGTGGAACACTGCTCAGACACAGACTGAATCGAAGGCTCTGGATGAGACTGCACAGTGTGGAGGGCGGTGGCATGGCTCTTCAATGGCACAGAACTACCGGTCCTGCCAGAGGCTCTCAGCTCTCTCTGATAATTATCAATCTTCAACTGTATGTCTCGTGAGCTCCACTCCTCAATAGCCTTGCATTCCAGAATACGGGATAGTCCAGAGTCCGGGCAATGCCTGACAAACATCCGTGCTACCTCTTCACCCATGTTCTCCATCCTCCTACCTTGTCTGCGAAGGCCCTCACCAGCTACATCAGCTGCTTTGTTGATCCTCAACCAGTAGTCTACAGGGTTCTCATTGGGTCTGGGTAGAGTGGCATAGAAATCTGACAACGGGAGGCATGATGACACATCACTGAAGTACTTGAGAAGGATATCATAGATAAGATCAGGGTTCTGCTTCACATCAAGTGTCTGATCGCTACGCAAACCAACCCTCACGACATCCTTTGCCTTACCCATCAGCCTTGCCAGTATCTCCTCAGCCTGTTCATGCATTGGACATTTCTGCTTTCTCAGATAAGCTTTAGACATGTCAATCCAGTCCTGGACTGCTTCTACCACAGGGCCGTCAAGGCCCTGAACACAGAAAAGGCCTAAGTTCTGGGCCCGGGACAGTCCGGACGGATTGTATGGCAGCTAGTGCTGAGGCACAAACATGTACATTTTCAAGCCTGCAAACTGTGACACTTTAAAATAATGTGAAAAAATACTCTTTGTGCAATATGACAACCCTAGTTGACTATCTGTGCAGTATAGTACAGTGGATTGTGTACATAGCCTTTATTGATGTAAACCAGCTGATTACCTTCTTGTGATTTTATGCATTTTCAAAAAAAAAAAAAAAAAAAAAAATCCTTTCCTAACACCAGGGGAGCCACCCCTCCTAAATTTCGTTGTTTGGTACCTGTACTGTAGCAATGACAAATAAAGTCCATTCCATTCCACTTATCAGAACTATCACCTCGGAACATTGGTGGTTCCCTGTCTGATTTTACATTCACAGTAACGCGCGGAACCTCCTGTCTAACAACATTAGGATCAGTTACAGGATCTGGAGGCGATGTGCAGTTGAAGTGTGCACTGCTCATACTACTTGAGTGAACTACACCAGCTGAAATTAACTTGGTTACAATGGACTCGCCAATCTGAGCACCTAGCTGACCCATCATGTCTGAAAGGTGATGAAGAGCTTCAGTGTCATTAACACTGGGTGTGGATGTGGGAGGAGCCTCCCCTGTAAACTGCCCGACAGCAGCACAACCTGGGTCCTGACTTGACCCTGTGCCTCTACCACTGTCAGTAAACAACTGGGAACACCCCACCTCCCTACTATTCAACCCACCGATGACAGCACTGTCAGAAAAGCTCTGACATGCCCCCCATGCACCCCTCCCCATAGGCAACACTGGACTGGCAAAAATCTCATCATTAAAACCTGGCCTCTGAGCCATAGTGGTACAGACTTGCGTTGTGTAATATTACTGAATGAAAAAAAAAAATATATATAATAATAATGTTTAAAAAATATATAAAGTTACAGCAGGACATAAAAAACAAAACAATCAAAGCACTTTTTAAACTGATGTAATCACAGACCTCAGACTGAATGACCATTTACTATAATACTCTGACCACACTTGATCTATCACACTAAGACCTGGCATCCACGCAGCATCCACGGAGATCGGCGTTCAGCTGATCTTGAGATCGACGTGTCACGGCACCAGTGTAACGATGGTCAAACAGGCAAACTTCTTTCAACCAATTATTTTTATTGATCTGCATGGAAGACATATAAAACACAAATCTTCCTCTGGTCTGCAACTCTTGTGAATCTATTAAGATGGCAGCCATATTCTGGTACCACCGTGTATGTATATTTCACATCAGGATAATTTGTTTACAGAAAGAACACAAATTTCCCTCAAACATTACAAATAACAATTACAAACAACATGTGGAGCAACATACCTGCATGGAAGACATATAAAACACAAATCTTCCTCTGGTCTGCAACTCTTGTGAATCTGCGCATTCAAAATAACATACAATAAATGTTCACAAACATACAATCCGTGGACGAAACTATACAGAAATCATCACAATACATGTAAAAACAAACAGCACAGTACTACACCAACATTTTCACCTTACATTACAAGTTTCTCCACACAAATAATAAAATACGAGGAGCATTTTACATCGCGCACATACCTATTAAGATGGCAGCCATATTCTGGTACCACCGTAAGTATGGCAACAACAGAAGGACAAAAGAACGCGCAGACCTGCAGTACACCCAAACTCCAAAGGGGGCTCCAACAACAACCAGGGCTGCTCAAGCACGGCGAAACTCATCTACATTCACCACAACTAAACATACATTCCCAACTCTGTTACACTTGTTTAGGGGAACGTTTTGCCTGTGATCTAGTGGACATTCTTCTATCATCTTCCTCACTGGAAACTGGTTCTGCTTCTGAGTCAGTTTCTGGTGCAGTCTCTGGGTTCCGGTCTTCTTGGGTGCAGTGATCTGGCTCTGAACGACTGTCACTTTCTGACTCTGACTGACTGTTGCTTGCTGAATCTGCATGATTGTCACTTGCTTCCATATGTGCTTCACTCTGTCTTGGACTTAGAGTGGACCTTTCTCTTCTCTCCAGGACCTTCTCTAGGTATGTTCGATAGGATGGCCCGTTTGGCCAGCTGCACTCCAGATCGGAAGAGTCAGAGGATTCACATTCGTGTTGTACTTTGTGGTCGGTTGTCACTCTCTTTTCCTTGTCTGTAGTCACTCTCTTTTTCTTGTTCTGAGTCTCTGTTCGAGTTCTAGGCCTTGAGGGCACGGGGTCATCATTGACTGCTACTGGCATCCGCACCAGCTCTCCTATGGGCAGGAGATGATCTCGATGTAGGGTTTTGACCCTTCCGTTCCCACTCTCAGGTTTCACCTTGTAGACAGGCAGGTTTGGCATCTTCTCTGTGACGATATATGGAGTCTCACACCATCGATTCTCCAGCTTGTGTTTCCCTTTGAGGCCTAGATTTTTGATAAGCACTCTGTCGCCAGGCTCTATATTCTGAAACCTGACTCTCTTGTCGTATGCCTTCTTGTTGCGAAGATGTGTTTTGTTGGAGGCCTCCGTAGCCACCTGGTAGGCCTTCTGAAGATCTTGCTTGAGCTTTGTGACATATGACGAGTGCTGACGTTCTCCATCATCGGGCTGTGTCCCGAAGCATACATCCACGGGGAGTTTGGCTTCTCTCCCGAACATTAGAAAGTAGGGAGAGTATCCTGTGGAGTCACATTTGGTGCTATTGTACGCATGTACGAGATGTACGACATGTTGGCTCCAGTGTTGTTTCTTTTCTTGGCTTAGCGTGCCCAGCATGGACAGCAATGTCCGGTTGAATCTTTCCGGCTGGGGATCACCCTGTGGGTGGTAGGGGGTCGTTCGGGATTTCCTTATGCCATAATATTGTCAGCGCTGTCCTCAAAGTATGAAGAATTTGGGACCCTCATACCCACCATTAGCAAGCTGGCTGCCATTGCCCTGACGGTCCCAGCCAGCAGTGTAAACTGTGAAAGGGACTTCTCCACCATGAACAGGGTAAGAAATATCTCTCACATAATGGCATTTACTGTTTTAAGATATTTTTTTTTAAGCCATCACATTTAAAATGAATGTATTTGCAGGTCAAGACTAGTGTTGTTCCGATACCATTTTTTGATCCCGATACCGATACCGATACCTGACCGTGCAGTACTTGCCGATACCGAGTACCGATCCGATACCACGGCGTTTGAAAAAACAAAAGCCGCATACTCACCTCGATGTAAAATTATTGCTAACACTTAGTCTGGCACTGCTCAAAACCTTTGTAAAACTCGTAAAGTTTTTGTAAAACTTAAGTAAATTTTTAAAAAATAAAAAATTTGCGTTTTTGTAAAGTACTCGCCGATACCGATACCAGCATTTTTGTGCGTATCGGTGGCCATGCCGATACTAGTATCGGTATCGGAACAACACTAGTCAAGACTAGGGATGCTCCGATTTATCGGCCACCGATTTAAATCGGCCGATTTCACTCCAAATGACTCGATCGGTGATCGGCAAAAATGGCCGATCGCAAAAACCGATTTTTTTTTTTTTTTTTTTTTCTTTCTGGGGAAGACAGATAACTGAACAGAAAACATAGGAGGACGTAACAGTATGTAAACCATGAAGGCCACGTTTATGATGTCTTTTATACAGCCATATCGACTGACTTGGGCTTCAGGCCCTAACTGGGTGATAGGCCAGACTTTTACTATGCCATAAAAATGGGTCTGCGTTTGCTTGGTGCCTAATGGATCAAAACTTTTGTCTAAAAAGCAAAAAATATGTAGGCTATCCAGTCAGTAGGCCTACAGTTATGTATTTTTTTAAAAATCGGTATCGGTATCGGTATCGGTTGATCTTGAGGAAAAAAATCGGTGATCGGTATCGGCCCCAAAAATCCAGATCGGAGCATCCCTAGTCAAGACAAACATCCGCAACAGGCTGCAGGGGGAACATCTTGCAGCCTGCATGCGGATATCTATAAATGGGCCAGAGGTCTCTGACTTCCCATACCAGGAGGCATTAGAAGTGTTCTTTCAGAAACCAAGAAAGATTCACTGCAGCAACAAAAGTTGCACACTATGTGGGTAAAGGAGGAATGAGAGACTGTAAAGATATTTGGAGTAGGGCGCTATATACGTCAGTCAATTTAGACAAGAAAAAAAGGGGTCATGCCAGCATTAATGTTTTGATTCAAAGGCATGATTTGCCAGATTCTCTAAGCATGATTGTTTTAATTTTGAGTTATTTAATGAAGTTGAATTTGGTTTTGGAATTTGAAATTATAATCAATATTCACAATTAATTAGTTGTGTTTTTATCCGTTGATAATCCAATGTGACAACTTGCCTGACATAGTGTAACAATGTAAATATGTAAATAATATGTATAAATATGTAATAAAAAAACAAATGTGTAAAAAATGGCTTGACTTGTTGTAAATTGAGTCCTGTAACAGTTTGTTTTAATCAGCAGAGATAACTTGTTCTGTTACTAATCTGTTACACTATTTGTGGGGGGGGGGGAAATTAACATTTCACAACGGGGGGGGGGGGGGGTGGAGGATCCATGCCACCCTCCCAAGGCAGCAAACCTAGGGGAAACACTGACCACTACTAGTGTGCCCTTGAGTAAGGCACTTAGCCCTCAGTTACTCCAGGGGGAATGTCCCTGTAATTCGTAATTGTAAGTCGCTTTGGATTAAAAGCGTCTGCTAAATGGCAAAATTAAATTAAAATTACAATGATGACATGTTATCAGACAGGACGTTACACAATGATGACATGTTCGCCTTGCGAATCAAGACAAACAGGGTTGACTTTATTTCCTTTATAGTGTTTTTACCTTGTTAACTTGTTTGGAACAGATCACGAGTAGAACCTCTGAGTTCTCAGACTATTTATCTTTTTATATTTTTACTATTTATCAAACAAAGGAACAGTTACAAGAGCAGCTGCTGCTGGTGGTGAGGGGCTGGCTGAGGTGAAGAGAGCCTCACCCCCTGGCTCCACTCCCCTATTTGTAAACAATGATGTGTAAATACAGTTTAAAATAATATCCCATTACCTTTACTGTAGAAAAGCCCAAGGTGCGAAAACTAGGATGATCCATATGATGTCATTAGGTTATAGGTCACATGATGTCACTTCAGGTTATAGGTCAGAGGATAGGGCTCAGAACACAAGCCCCATAGTCAGGAGGGTCCTTATAGCAAAAGGCAAACTATACGGTTTATACGGTTTATGTGTGCATGTGTGCCAAAATCGACTACAATGGCGGTATGGCGCTACGTGTGGACACGGGATTTCTAGACGTTATTTGCGTTGATGGCCTTCCATAGTGGAGAAGCGCCATCAGTACCTCCGTGTGCTCGTCCAGACCAGGCGACACGGACATAAACTGATAACAAGTTCCGCCAACATTCTATAGTGTTATATATATAACAACATTCTATAGTGTTATATATAACAACATTGTATAGTGACAGAATAGCCTATCTCTGCAGACAGAAGTGGTCAGTAGTAACATGTTAGACAGTGAGGCAGCGAGCTGAGACAAAGGCTTCTACTTACCTCCGAGACTCAGTCTCCCGTTCTCCTTGTTGACTGTTGAGATGTTTTCCGCAATACAGAGATGTAACTATTCTAACCGTTCTGCCATCACTACAGATGTTGCATTACTGCTGTAATGTTTGCCCTCTGTCACAGTTGTACACTTAATAATCACTCGTAAGCTTCAGCACGGTGTGTGTTTACTGACTCCGCCATCTTAGATCGACTTCTCGTTCCCTGGTATTCATAGCTTTCAGTCACGTGGTTTCTTCCCTAGCAACCACCAACCTGACGGGCAAAAAGTATCATAGCAACATGGCGAGTGGACGCAAACGGTTAATAAAATACAAAGGTTCCATCTCACAAAACATAATGGAATGTCAAAACTTTGACGCTCAATATCTCTGAACTACCCTAAACGGAGATAGAACCTTATCATTCTAAACGGAGATAGAACCTTATCATTCTAAACGGAGATAGAACCTTCTCATTCTAAACGGAGATAGAACCTTATAATTCTAAACAGAGATAGAACCTTATCATTCTAAACGGAGATAGAACCTTATCATTCTAAACGGAGATAGAACCTTCTCATTCTAAACTCACGAGTTATCTTCAGTTGATGGATTTGACTTAGGGGGCATTCATTTGAAGTAACGTAATGAACATACAAGTAACAACAACAGGTTAATGCAGCCAACCAGCCAGCCAAGCAAAGACCATGACTATGCCCAGTTTATGCATTATACACTCTAATATAATTGTTAGATTGCCAGGGTATTCGCTACAGGTTGTTGTATACATATACATTTAATACGAAACTCGATCAACCGGGCGTTCGGGAGTTCTACCGCTGCTGGACGGAACTCCCGCTGACAGCGGGTCGAGGGGATATTTCTACCCGGGAATTCGCTCATTGCTGTGTCCACGGTGATAGGAGTGGAGGATCGACTCCATTCAAAAACTTTTCGATTCCCTGGTTTCTCTTCTTTCCGAACACGTTGGAATTTTTACCGTAACCCCCGGAGAATCAAAGTTATTAAGCCGCAAAGGGTGCCTCCTTGACCGGCTTTGACCGTGAATAACACCGGCTATGGAGGTGCTACAAACACAGTTTTAATTTCTCTAAATTCACCATCAGTATACGGTCATTTTGAGCCCTTACACACCGCGCTGACACCCCGAGAACATATACTTTTAATACGAAACTCGATCAACCGGGCGTTCGGGAGTTCTACCGCTAATTCGCTCCTTGCTGTGTCCACTGTGATAGGAGTGGAGGATCGACTCCATTCAAAAACTTTTGGATTCCCTGGCTCCTCCTCTTTCCGGACACGTTGGAATTATTTTCCTAACCCACGGGAAATCAAAGTTATTAACCCGCAAAAAGTGGGTTTTGCCCGTGGGTTTTGCCCGCAAAAAGTGCCTTTTGCCCGTCAGGTGGGCGTTTCCACTATGCTGTGACGTCACATGAAAGCTATGAATAGCGGGAATAGACAAGTATATCCAGCTGCAGGCATCAAATCCATCACCCGGAAATGTGATGTACCATTTGGTTGGAGCGCGTCATCGTAAGCGCGTCGGTAAGTAACCGCGGTATGATGACGTATAGTCCATCACGTTTCCGGGTGATGGATTTGATGTCTGCAGCTGGATATACTTGACATTTTATAGGACATTTAACGAACAATAATTTGAACACGCAATTGAGAAGAAGAAGAAGAAGAATTACAAATACAATGGCAAATGCAGCTCAGGTGAGAATTTCGAAATATTATTAATGAACATGTTATAGTTTTCAGATGTGTATTTATTATTTAGGTTGTTGCATGTGTTACGCGGCTGTTTCGCACGTAGTTTTGTTCATCTGGCTTGGCTAATTGGGTAATCCTATGTGGTTTAGCGTTATCAGAGATATTAGAGAGATATTAGATTAGATTCAACTTTATTGTCATTGCTGAGTACAAGTACCAACAACAAAATGCAGTTATGCATATAACCAGAAGTGCAAATAGTGACAAAACAAAGATAATAATGTACAGCTGGCAGGGCTAAAAAACGCCGCGTTGTCTTCAACCACTTAATGTAATTTAAAAGTTCACAATAGATACATTCTCAGATGTCTACCGATTACTTATCCCCCTATTTTTATTGCTTGTTTTCTTGTTTTTGAGAGCTGACTTTTTGCAGGCGCTGAGCTGTGGTCCCGAGCAGAGGGATGACTGGCCACCAACGGAGCTGTCCGTGTCTGACCACTGGGGGTTGGACACAACACTGAACACTACACTACACTGGACACTGGACACAACACTACACTGGACACTGGACACAACACTGAACACTACACTACACTGGACACTGAACACTACACTACACTGGACACAACACTGAACACTACACTGGACACTGGACACAACACTGAACACTACACTACACTGGACACAACACTCAACACTACACTACACTGGACACAACACTCAACACTACACTACACTGGACACAACACTGAACACTACACTACACTGGACACAACACTGAACACTACACTGGACACTGGACACAACACTGAACACTACACTGGACACTGGACACAACACTGAACACTACACTGGACACTGGACACAGCACTGAACACTACACTACACTGGACACAACACTGAACACTACACTGGACACTGGACACAACACTGAACACTACACTACACACAACACTGAACACTACACTACACTGGACACAACACTGAACACTACTGGACACTGGACACAACACTGAACACTACACTGGACACTGGACACAACACTGAACACTACACTACACACAACACTGAACACTACACTACACACAACACTGAACACTACACTACACTGGACACTGGACACAACACTGAACACTACACTACACTGGACACTGAACATCTGTCATTACGTGAAGCACATTGAGTCGCATCTTGTAAGAAATGCGCTATACAAATAAAACTTGAATTGATTTGATCCCTTGTACACTTTTTTGGGCATTTGTGTTGCAACACACCTGTACATTGTGCACTCTACCCTAGGCCCTTATTTTACTCTAGACAGAAGGGTCGTAACACTTGTTATTAATTCCATTTGGTATACCTCAAACTTTCTTGCATTTCTGGTGTTTGCATTTTACATATTCTAAATATATGCTATCTACATGTCGCACTGGATGGGGTTAGTGCTGTTGACTCATCAGAAAGTAAAGACTAATTCACAGAGTGTATGAAGATTCCAGTAAGGGTTTTGTGAAGGAGCCCTAGGGCTGTTGACTCATCAGAAATATAATGTTTTATTTAGCTCATCAGTGGGCACTCAGCACCATGGACACCTCCAGCCCAGCACTTTGCACCACGGTTCCTGCCCTGCTCCATGGATTACAACGATGATCGCCTGACTCCACCAAGTCCTTTGCCTGACCCCTCAAACCTGTTTGACCTAATAAAGTCCCACACCTGGGGTCATTGACTTTCTTTTATTTATATACAGTTAGGTCTGGAAGTATTTGGACAGTGACACAATTTCCATAATTTGGGCTCTGTATGCCACCACAAAGGATTTGAAATAAAACAAGCAAGATGTAATTGAAGGGCAGACTTTTAGCTTTAATTCAAGGGGTTGTACAAAAATATTGTATGAAACATTTAGGAATTGCAACCATTTTTATACACAGTCCCCTATTTTCAGGAGCTCAAAAGTAATTGGACAAATTAACAATTATACAGTAAGTAAAATGTTCATTTTTAATACTTTGTCGAGAATCCTTTGCAGGCAATGACTGCCTGAAGTCTGGAACACATGGACATCACCAAATGCTGGGTTTTCCTCCTTTGTGATGCTTTGTCAGGCCTTTACTGCAGCAGTCTTCAGTTGTTGTTTGTTCGTGGGTCTTTCTGCCTTTAGTTTTGTCTTCAGCAAGTGAAATGCATGCTTGATTGGGTTGAGATCAGGTGATTGACTCTGGCCATTGCAGAATATTCCACTTCTTTGCCTTAAAAAAGTCCTGGGTTGCTTACACACTATATTTTGGGTCATTGTCCATCTGTATTGTGAAGCACCATCCAATCAACTTTGCTGAATTTGTCTGAATGTGAGCAGACAGAATATCCCTAAACACTTCAGAATTCATCTGTCTGCTTCTGTCTTCACATCATCAATAAACACTAGTGACCCAGTGCCATTGGAAGCCATGCATGTCCATGTCATCACACTCACCAGTGCATTCTTTTTTTCTCAGAATGTACCAAACAGTTAATTTGGCCAGTATTAATGTTCCCACTATCTCTCTGATGGATTTTTGTTTTGTTTTTACAGCCTAAGGATGGCCTGTTTCACTTGCATTGAGAGCTCTGTTGACTGCATGTTGTGCGTATACAGCAACAGCCTCCAAATGCAAATGCCACACTTGGAATCAACTCAGACCTTTTACCTGCTTAATTGATAAAGAAATAATGAAGGAATAAATAGCGTTCATGGAAACATAATTAATCAAAAATGATTTATTTACATTCACAGGAGACGATGGTGGAGTCCACAGTCAGTGCAGGGTGGAGAGCAGTGCAGTAAGGTAGATTTTGGAAGATGAGGGAGCAAATAGTTGTCAAAAGACTGACTATGATGTGATTTACAGTAAATGTGACCTAAGCACCAGACACATTACGGTGTATGTTAAGTTGTAAGATTGTTCATATGAGCTCAAACAGAAAAGAGAGCAGGACTGATTATTAACTGACTATACATCCCCCTGTCTGTTTTTATTTAACACAATGCTACCTGACATGTTGACCAAGGCAGCGCACACGTGTACTATCTTGTCAATTGTAGCTACATCCCTGTTCTCAATCTCATCCCGCAGGGACTTCACGAAGCAAAAAGGAAGCGGCCCACCCAGGATTTGGAATCTGCACTTCAGTACGCCAATCACACGTTCTGTAAAATACCAATAAGTCTTTTGATAATCTTTTTAGGAAAAACTTCTCATAACTTTACCCATGTTCTCAGTATTTGTCATAGCACTGTTATACAAATGGCTACAGTCATACGTTGTGCTGTGTTGTTGAATATTGGCAGGAGTTTCAATGAAATTGTTAATAATTTATAAATAAATATATATACTTGCCAATATGAATCCGAAATTTGGATTTTCTGCTGGACTCTTCCACGTCTTTGCCTGGAAGTTGTTTCCTGCCCTGAGTGAAGGCTGGGGTTAGGAGACTGGCACCAAGCAGGCCAAAGTCATCTTTAAGCGTAAAACCCCGGTCAGCCAAGATCTGAAACAAGGAATGCGATTGAATAGAGTAAGTCTATTGCTTTTAATGTTTGTGGTGAAACACTAATTTACACCTGTACATAATGAGTACAAAAAAATGTGTGTATGTGATGAACTGTTACAGTATAGTATACAGTATGTAGAGTTCTACATTACCTGGTCCCCAGGATGGTGGTACAGTGGTGAAATGAAGCCAGATTCCCTCACTATCTTAACATCGGATGCTCTTCCACCCCAGCCTTTGGACAAGAAGGTGATGCTGCCTGCAGGACTACACGCAATCAAATATTTTACCGTAGCTTACTTATAGCTGGAGTAAGATTTGGCCCTGTGGAAAAAACAAAGCATGGTTAGCATTCAGAAGTTACCTGGCCAAGTAATCATGAATTACATATTTTTTGGTGTCTTTACCTGGCTTTAAGCCCCTTTGGATGTACAATTCTGATTTCAAAACAATCAATGATTGATGTGAGGCGAGGAAATGTGGCCTTTATCGTTGGTGGTATGGTTTGTCTGATGCAATCCCTGTCAGGCCAGTGAATGAGAAAGGTGATCTTTGCATACAGAAGATTCAGCCAACGTTGAAATATGTGGCGGATGGTAGACTGTCGTTGGTCCAGTATTTGGCTCAGCAAAGCAATAGACGGATTCTGGCGTAGCTTGAGCAAACAGAGGAAAAGCTGGTCCTCGGTCGACAATCGAAAAACCTTAGGTGGTGACTTGATAAACTGAAGAAGGTAGCGATGTAGACAGTCAAACACTGCCCAGTCAAGCCCAGTCATGGCCCTGCATGCACTGTTGTTGCCTCGAACAGCATTCACAGACAATCGCTGCAATGCAGCATCACATTCTCTTCTGGCCTCATCTCTCTCTCTCCTGAGATTGGCTACCTCTATTACAATAGCAACCTGCTCCCTGTGCGAAACTGGCCTGTTGCTCAGTGTACCGTCCTCAGTGAGAGGTTGTTCAGTAGGCTCAGTGAGAGGTTGTTCAGTAGGCTCAGTGAGAGGTTGTTCAGTAGGCTCAGTGAGAGGTTCTTCTTCTGAAGGTGACCTTTGTTTTCTTTTGGCTGACAGGACCTTCCCATCATCACCAGCCTCTCTCTTCCTGGCATTTTTGTAGCGCCGTAATTTAACTCTGCCTTGTGTCAATTGCTGCCGATGTGGAAAAATAGATGGGACATAATCCGGATGACTACAATCATTCACATGGAATCCTGAAACCAGTAGAGTAAGTGTAAGCCAAATGCAGATACTCATTCAAAAGAACTTTATACAGCTTTGATTAAATGCACTCATCAAATGTAGTCATTAAGAGATGCCACCTATTTGAAAGAAAGTCCCCTATTTTCTGTAGAAAAAGATGCCTTGAAGATTCATCTGTTTTATGACGACTTCGAAACGTTTTTTGGCCAATGTCAGTGTAATGTTTTTTTAATTGTCTCTTAAAGAAATTATGTTTGGCTTCATAACGCATGCACCACATGTGCAGAATTGGGCCGATGTTCCTTATATTGCGAGGATAATGTAGCATGAAGTGATGCTTTGGTAAGAGATTGATTGAAGGAAATAACTGCTTGAAGAGTCGATGGTGGTCAATGATTAATTGTTTGAGGTATATGGTCATTGGTCATGCCTTCTGACAGGATTGGTGAAAATATAATGTTGACGATCTGAAGAAGCAAAAGTAGAAGATGCCAGTACTTATCATCTGTCTGTATCAAATCACCAAATAGCAAAGGCATATTGCGTAATAAGCACCAAGACTGTATGGCATTCAACCCCAAATCATTACTTCCATCAAACAACTTCACTTTTGGCGGACGATTTCGCTGTTGATTGTAACCATAGTCAAAAGCATGTATTCTACCAGCCAGTTGTTCAGCATTTAGGAAGTTGTCCTTAATGTACTGCAGAACAAGTTTCACTTCAAACTGACCAACCCCCTCTAGAATATCATGCATTATGTCTACAGAAAAATTATTGAATTTTTATTGAATACTTAAGTGAATTCAACAGACAACTGTGTTTCACACCATATACATGAGATAGTGTAGGATCTGTTTGAATAGTTTGACAGTGCTGTGCGTGCATCTCAACAGTTATCAGTACAACTTTCGGATCGTCCTCACAGAACACAGATTGAAAACAATGTTTCTCAAGCAGACAGAAACGACAACAATAGCGAGCCCCAAATGATTCCACAAAGCCAAACAGACCATGCAAACCAAGATTATCTCCAGTGACCTAAACTAAGGTACCATGAATCACGTGTTTAAACATGGGAATTTGAAGTCCCTCTCTTTCCAGTATTTTAAGATCATGGACAAGGGGCTCAAGTATGGAATTAAACCCATAATGCTTGATGTCCTGCGCATGGAAAAGAGCACACAATGTAATATTAATCAAAGAGGAATTAAAGATTGGGGGGAAATTTCTTAATGTAAAATATATAGCACCTAATTTATGTAAGCCCTTTTTAGAGCCCAAGGGATTTGCCGTTTCAAAGTCGTCATAAAACAGCTGAATCTGCAAGGCATCTTTTTCTACAGAAAATAGGGGACTTTCTTTCAAATAGGTGGCATCTCTTAAATCTGCATACACACCTTCCTTGTGAATGTGCCTGGGCTTGAACATGTCTGCAAGTTCTGGATTTTGACAAATGTTCTTAAGTGTTTCCAAAATGGGAACATATGCAAACTTATCAGTTACAATAACCTGGTCATATGTTCTTGTACGTAGTTCTGTTTCTTCTACTGTCAAATCTTGTGCCAAGCACCTTTTCAATAGGTACAACACTTCCCCATTTTTCTTTTAAGTGTTTGTTTCTTTTAGCTTCAGAATTTAAAGGTGTGAATGGGTTTTCCAATGTTTTTACAGGATTGTTCTATTTTTTCTTTACTATCTGTGTCCTGTGAGGATACGCACTGTAAAGCTGCATCTTTAGCCTGACTATGAATATCAAAAAATACTTCTTCCATGGATGACACAAAACTATTTACACTAGACTGACTTAATCCACCTGCTTTGAGTTGTGCGACAGCAGTGGCACATATCTATGGTGCTCTTATTGGACTTTCTTAAAAGATAAGATGTCGACGTCTCAACTAGACCATCTCAAATCAAATCAAATCAAATTTTATTTGTATAGCGCATTTCTTACAAGATGCAACTCAATGCGCTTCACACAATGAAAATGTTCAGTCAATCAGTCAATCAATCAATCAATACTGACAGAGCCGCGAGCAGGCAAAAGTAAAAACCTGTACACTATGTAGCCAGGAAAAAATTCCCTTGCAGCCCTCTACCAATAGAGCGACTACTAGCCAGTTTGCCTACCAGTACCCAGCGGTGGGCCCCCACACCCACCCACAGGGAGCCCCCGCCGCCCCACGCACCCAGCCCGCCCCACCACCAACACACCCGGCCCAGCCAAGCAAGCACAGACCCAAGGGGCCCCGCACAAGGACGGCCAAGCAGGTGCCCGGCGGCGGAACAGACCAGGCACACGGGGAAGCCGGGGGGCCCCAAGGGGAGGCCAAGGACCACCGGCACAAAGCAAGCAAGCAAAGGCAAAAACCTGTACACCATGTATCCAGGAAAAATTCCTTGCATATTGTCGGCGTACACACTGTCCATAAATGTAGTGTTATATCTGCATCGTTCTGCATCCAGCATGGTCACAGGTCCTGCCAAAAGAGAATCTTAAGCACAGTTATGATGCAACAACACAATAAAGACAATAAAGATGACAGCAATACAACCTGATGGTGGTCCTGGTACACCCTTGTACCGGTTCCAGTACTGCTCTAGGTGCTATTGGGAGCTGACAGTGCCTCATCAGCACCCGGGTCCATTTTCCTGTCAACACAAATCTCAAAACACGAGTATGGTGTAATGGCCTAGTGATCCTAGTTCTATAATGTCCAATGTCTCCCTTAGTATCAAAAGGCGACATTGAATAGGTAGGTTTTGAGGTCACGCTTAAAAATGTCCTGAGTTTTAGACAACCTCAGGCCCTCAGGTAGGGTGTTCCACAATCTAGGAGCATATATGCTAAAAGCTGATCCTCCAAATCTCTTTGTCCTAGCCTCTGACACTATTAAAAGTTCCGTGCCACTAGACCGTAGGGGTCAATTATGACACCAAGATTCCTGGCCTGACACTTAGTGTTAAGAGCTAGTGTTTTCAAGTGTGCAGATAATTTCTCTCTCCCAGTTTTCTCGCCAATGATCAATACCTCAGTTTTTTCTTGATTGAGTTGGAGAAAGTTTTGTGTCATCCAAATATTAATATCGGCAATACAATCTATCAGGTGGTCGATCATCTTGTAGTCGTTGGGAGTTACTGAGATATAAAGCTGAGTGTCGTCAGCATAGCTGTGGTAGTTAACGCTATGCTTCTTGATAACAGAACTGAGGGGTAGCATGTATAGGCTAAAAAGCAACGGTCCTAAAATGGACCCCTGGGGAACTCCACAGGTTGTGCTATAATTTTTTGACTTATGGTCACCAAGGGCTACAAAGTAGTCTCGGTCAGCCAGGTAAGTCCTGAACCAGTTTAAGACCGGACCTGAGAGGCCAACCCAGTTTTCAAGTCTCTCAATAAGTATGGAATGGTCTACCGTATCAAAGGCTGCACTTAAGTCTAAGAGTACAAGAATCGAGAGTTTTTTCGAGTCTGCATTTATCCTAAGGTCATTAGTTACCTTAAGCAAAGCGGTTTCTGTGCTGTGGTATGATCGGAAACCTGACTGAAGTGGGTCATACCTATTATTTAAGACTACAAATTCATGAAGCTGTCTATACGCTGCCTTTTCTAATATTTTGCTTAGAAAAGTGAGATTGGATATTGGTCTACAGTTTTTTGGATCAGAAGGATCTAGGTTACTTTTCTTCAGGGTGGGTCTAACCAGGGCCGTTTTAAGCGCCGCTGGAAATATCCCTTTAAGTAGGGAGTGATTTACAATGCCTAGTATGTCATCAGACACAGATTCAAAAATGTCCTTAAAAAAGGTGGTAGGAATAGGGTCAAGAGGACACGTAGACGGTTTAAGCTGTGACACAATTTTACCTAATGTTTCCGTACTAATCATGGTGAACATGCTCATAGTCATGTTCTGTGGTGGCGGATCTGTAGTGCTACACAAACCTAGTCTTTCCTGAGTAATACACATTCTAATATTTGTTATCTTATCCCTGAAGTGGGCTGCAAATTCCTCGCATTTGGTGACAGAGGCGCCGTCTAGAGTTCTAGGAGCAGGGTTTACAAGGCAATCAATTGTCGAGAACAAGACCCTGGGGTTATTCTTGTTTGTAGATATTATCTTTGAGAAGTGATTTTTTTTCTAGCATTTCGCATTGCCAAGTTAAAGGCAGATAGATGTTCTTTAAAAATATTCTGATCAATCTGTAATTTGCTCTTTCTCCATCTGCGCTCAGCTTTCCTACATGTTCTCTTTAGGAGATTTATTTCACTGTTTCGCCATGGTGCTCTCCTCTTGGCTCCAACCTTTTTTAGTTTGGTAGGTGCCAGGGAGTCTAGGGCCATTTTTACTTTATTGTTAAAGGTAATTACTAAGTCGTTTTCACATAACGTGGGAGTTGTGTTATTACTGTTCATTAAAGCTTTGAAATTCTCAGCCACTGCAGGGGTAAGATAACGTTTTTTAACAACACGTTCAGCATTGCTTTCAGCTTTACGTGTTACAATGGTAAAGAAAATACAGAAATGGTCAGAGAGGGCCAGGTCGCTGATACCTGATATTGAGACCTCAAGACCCTTTGTAATCACAAGATCAAGGGTATGGCCATGATTGTGAGTGGGTTCATTGACATGTTGGACAAAATCCATAGATTTCAAGAGGTCAATAAACTCCCTAGATCTCAAGTCAGCCTCATTATCAACATGAAGGTTAAAATCACCAGTGATAATAATCCTATCATAGTTGGGATGGATAATGGATAGGAACTCAGAGAAGTCAGGTAGGAAGGTAGGGGCTGGTTTCGGCGGCCTGTATACAGTTACCGTAAGAATAGGTGGTTGGCATGCCATAACTGTGGCATGATATTCAAAGGAGGAGAATATATCAAAGGATATGTTCCTGCAGTTTAGGTTATTTGAAGCTATGGTAGCTGTTCCTCCCCCCTTTTTTCCATTTCTGATTGATTGGAAAAAACTGTAGTTGGGGGGAGATGCCTCAATAAGGACTGCTGCTCCATTTGTATCTAGCCAGGTTTCTGTGAGTAGCATACAGTCGAGTTTTCTATCACAAATGAGCTCATTTGTGATAAATGTTTTTTTGTTCGATAGGGACCTGATATTCAAAATTGCCATGGAGATGTCATTTTGACACTGGGACTGACTCGAGGGCATACTTAATGAAATGGGTAATACATTTCTAAAATGTGCGCCATGTATTACCTTATTTGTGGTGGAGGGAGTCCGATGGGAGACAATAGTCTGGATGGCATGTTTGGTGTTAGAGGAATGGATCGGACTCATCCCACATCAGCGTTGACAGGGCACCGGCCAGGTCCAGGGCTGGACAGCGAGGTCCATGGACATGGACAGCAGGCGGGCACCATACCTGTTTGGGTGAAACCTATCTCTCGCAAACAGCTCACTACGGTTAAAGAACGTGGTGAAATTGTCTATAAATGGGATTTGCATATGACAGCAGTATCCCTGTAGCCAAAGGTGAAGACTTCGAATTCTACTGTATTTGGTGTCGCCATACCTGGGACTCGGGAAGGGGCCCGAGATGATGCAGGTCTTACCTGTGCCCTTGACGGTGGTGATGAGGGCTCGGAAGTCGTCCTTCAGCTCCTCCGACCTCTCCCGTCCGATGTCGTTGGCACCCACGTGGATGATGACGGAGGTGGCGTGGGGGGCATCTTCCACCAGCATCGGGACGACCTCGGCGACGTCCCTCACCTTGGCACCTGGGATGCAGTGGGTTCTGGCCTTCGGGACTGCAACATTACAAGCACAGAGGGGGGGGGGGGGGGGGGGGGAGAAGAGCGGGTGCGGGGGGGGCGAGGAGACACGAACTGTAGTTTCCTCTGCTGGCGGCGTGATGGACCTGTAGGGGGCACCCCCTCTTCTACACTGCTTAAAGGAACATCATTGTCAACCTGTTGGTCAAAATTCTCAGTGTGTTTCCTAAAATGAATGTTTTCTAAAACCAGAAAAAGTACCAAACACACAGCTACATCCAGTGTGAACACATTTCTTAGCGCCCGGTGTTTCGCCCTTTCGGCTCTACGTTGCCACATGACTATTTCACCTGTGTGTGTTTGTCCCTCTTGGCAGGGAATGAGACAGAGGAATCCGGAGAGCAGGCAGAGGAACGAGCGATCGTTTTTGTATATGATGGTATATTCTCCATCTTTTGATCCCATCATCCACACTCCACTAAAGCTTAGCTCTACCTGCAGGCTAGAATGCGCCATGTCCCCCACAGTGCATTTGATGTGAATTTGTATATGATGGTATATTCTCCATCTTTTGATATTTTGGGCTCACATGGTTGGGAGCTGAAAATAAAGTTGTTGAATGCATTAATTTGTGTTAAGTTGTCATTTTTACTCACTTCATGGAATATTTGTAATTAGACTTTTAAATTAAGTGTAAAAATAACACCACACAGATTTTATTTAACAAATAGTGGCAAGTTTCTTTGACACCATGCAGTGTTAATTGATGTTAAAATTCTACTCTATCAGAGTTGGTTTTTCACTGTAAGAGTAAATTATCAACACAGCAGTGTGTAAAATCAACACTTATCTGAGTCAACTGACCCTCCAGTGTTAACGTTTAATAACTCAATGCAGTGTTAATGAGCATAGGAATTTAACTAAATCAGAGTTGATTTGTTATCACAGAAGAGTGAATTATCAACACTACTGGGAGTGATATTAACACTCCACAGAGCTAATTAACCTGTAGTGTTAAGTTTAAACAACACAAAACAGTGTACACCAGTGTTACTTTTTTACTCTATTTAGAGTTAATTTAACTCTTTAACTGCCTGCTCTCCGGATTCCTCTGTCACATTCCCTGCCAAGAGGGACAAACACACACAGGTGAAATAGTCATGTGGCAACGTAGAGCCGAAAGGGCGAAACACCGGGCGCTAAGAAATGTGTTCACACTGGATGTAGCGGCCTGATCTGGGGCCTGGACAGTCTGGACGGATTGATGGCAGCTGCTGGATTGAAAAAATCAGGTGTAGTGCTGAGGCACAAATATGTACATTTCAAGCCTGCAAACTGCGACACTTTAAATGAATGTGCAATAACACTATGTGCAATATGACAACCCTAGTCATCTATCTGTACAGTATAGTATAGTGGATAGTGTACATAGCCTTTATTTATGTAAACCAGCTCCTTTCCCTTCTGTTTTTTTTTTTTTTTTTTTTTCCTAGCACCAGGGGAGCCACCCCTCCTAAATTTCGTTGTTTGGTACCTGTACTATAGCAATGACAATAAAGACCATTCATTCATTCATTCATTCATTCATTCATTCATTCATAACACTCGGGAAAGAGTCAGTTTAAATCCAATTTGGAGTAGGACCATATACACTCCGGAATAGTGTTACATTTAACTCTTTAAGTGTTACTTTAACACTGCAAGATTTACTGTGCAGAAGCGCAAATAGTGTAACATGATAAAACATGTGATATAAGAACATGACGATGATAGTAAATAGGTACAGGATGGAATGTAGGTTACCCCCTCTTTCTGTAGATGAAGGGCGATTCTTATAGAAAATCATTCAGATTTTCATGATTGTTTAACCCTCTCCTGAGGTAGCCTACTATTTCAATTAATTAAGATGTAACAGGATTCTGACTCTTAGCTGTTGATGGTGAAGGTGAACTGACTAACTCTTCTTGTTTACAAACAAATCAGATAAGTGTATGTAATTGTGTGTCCCCATAAACCAAGTAAGCATATAAACCCATATACAAACAAAATACAAAGGACAGCAATTTAGAAGGAATAGCAAAAATGTGTTCCTTTTATTTTCATATATTGTGTGCTATAGTATGTGTTTGGGTTTGTGGTATGTGTATGTGTTTGTGTGTACAAAACAAAAATAACAAATCAGGTTGAAACAAACACAAACCTTACTTAAACACTCAATGAAAAATAATATAGAAAGTTCAAGTCCAGAGTTCTAGGTTTAACATTTTAGGTTTACCAAGCGCTTGGATTTGTTGGTGCACTATTATGAAAGAAAAATAAGTCCCAATTGGTATCACTGATACGGTAAATCCCAATTAGCCTACTCACGGTTCCAGGTGGAGGTGAAGCAAATGCGGTAGCGACGAAGGAAGATGGGTTGGGTTGGCGCGTTGCACACGCGGACTCAGTCCTTCTGGTGGCAATGTGGATAACAATCCTCGGAGTTCAGTCTTAGGGTACAAGTCGCTGCTTGCTACCCTACTCGGTAGCTGTAAACGTCCACGGTTTGATTGTTGACAACAGTTTACCCATAATAGCCTAAAGTGTTTGGTGTGTTATGTGTTATATGATCTGTGTGATCACAAGATAGTTTGATAGCGTTTATTATTTTCCTGGTTGAATGTCCAGTGTTATATTGTGGTGCTATTTTATCTGCACTCTATGGTTATTTAAAAATAAACATTATATTTATACTTTTTCTACCACTGCCTCTGTGGGAGTTCATTTAAATGTGACAGGACATGTGTGGGAAACCCAGCTAGTATACCACCCCGCCACATACTCATGAACAATAATCATTTACTTGTGTCTCATATGAATGAAGCCTTATGTAAATGATTCAATGTGTATCAAATTGTTATTGAGCGAGTGACATGACCTTTGGGACATTTCATCATGACCTGGGGAAAAGATGATCTCATCACTAAATTGTACCACGTCGTTGAAATCAGACTGGATCAATAAATGGTGGAGGTGTGGTCCTCACATGGAAATGTACTCATCACCATGACAACAACCAGTCAGTCATCTGAGGCCCTATGAAACTGTATATAATTCTGATCTATCAATGTATCAATTTAGAACCAAATCTGGGTTGCTTTTGTTATGATAAATAAAAACCTGTATCCATCTGACTCCCTAGTCTCCTGAGAATTAATTTCTACCACACTGTGATTAGATTGGCTTATTAAACATTTAAAGTTTAAATAATTCCATGGATCTTACTGGCTTTGGTCCAAGTTAGAATAGTTATTGCTTTAATTAAGGTGATATACTTTGGGGGTCATTTAAGAGATAGCTTTACTTTCTTAATGTGATTAGTGTGAGTATGGAGAGGTGTCAATGGATTTGTACGGTTAAAGTTTCCCGTAATCAAATTGTGCTCAATTACGTCTGCGATTAGGGAGAGGTTATTGTGGGAGCCAATTAATGGAGGAGGCGTAATGTTCAACAGAGCTCTCCCAATATTAACTCTAAAATAAAACGTCATGAAGGTACGCTTTAGGACATGTACTTGTACTGTTAATTCATGATAAATATTTTTAAATATTTTGCTAACATATCAGCCCAATAGAGCTCTCAGGTCTTTTGCTAGCATATCAGCCCAGTAGAGCTCTCAGGTCTTCTGACGCTGGTTTTCTCTGTGTACCACATATACAAAAGAAGAGGTTTGGTGAGGCTGCATTCTCATTTTATGCACCCAGATTGTGTCTTCACTGCCAGTTTACATTAGAGATGCAACCTCAGCACATACTGTATGTTCAAGTCAAGACTAAAAACCCATCTTTTTAATATTGCCTTTAAATGACTAAATAATTAAATGATGATTATATAATGATTGGAGCACTTTGAGCTGCAACGTTTGCAGGAAACGTGCTATACAAATAAAAAGTTGTTGTTAATATTATTATTATTATTATGATTAGGCCTATTATTATAAAGATAACGTTTTTTTCCACACGCAGGCTTTCTTAGGCATTGTTCTGTCCAACTACTGTTGAAATCCATTTGATATTTATGACTGATTTATGACTGATAGCATAGCATGCCGCATGTTAAAGATTAAATGGGTACGCCTCCCTCTGCCTCACGTTGTATTCACCGCATATCTCAGTCTGAGCAGGAATGTGGGCCATCAGTGGTGCACTTTGAGCAGGTCGCTGACTGACTGACTGACTGAGCTAACCGATTACATAAACACAACTTAAGACGACTCCCATACAATGACTAGGTAGAGGCAGGACTAATGATAGTGCATGGAGGACCAAACCTGGTCAGGTAAACCAGTAGCCTTGTGTGACACGTGGAGATGGAAACTGTGAAGCGATGGAAGGCAGGATGGGGCTATCCCACAGGTGTGCTCTGCACCTACGGGTTCTTCAGTACTGTGAAACCTCTGGAACCCTTCCTGTTCACATACCTGACGGGGCCAGACAAGAACCTGACAGTGGAACAGGTAATAATAATAATAACAACAATTCATTGTATTTATATAGCACTTTTCCGGGGCTCAAAGACACTGAACAGGTACAGTAACAACTTCAGCGCAGTCTCTCTTTTAAGAGCAGTTCAGACCGTGTTTAAATATGCCACTTTATGCAATCCTTATCCATTTGATCTCTCAATCAAGTGTGTGAGGTTAAAGGTTAAAGGTTAAAGACAGACACGGTTTTACAAGCTTATGATGTATTAAAAATATGAGAAACCCACTCTGGGTTCCAGTCTTTTGACTTAAGTGACCTTTGAACTCCAGGTGACCAATGAAATCTTCCCTGTGTGGACTTACTCTTACCTGGCCGTGCTGGTCCCTGTGTTTCTGCTCACCGATTGGCTCCGCTACAAGCCGGTAGTGGTGTTCCAGGAGGAGGGGACGTGATTGAGGGTCCTGGGGGGCCAGTAAGGGCAGGAGGAGGGGACGTTATTGAGGGTCCTGGGGGGCCAGGAAGGGCAGGAGGAGGGGACGTGATTGGCGGTCCTGGGGGGCCAGTAAGGGCAGGAGGCTGCTGTCGGGCTCTCCTCCAGCTGTGGCGAGACTTCCTCCAGTGCTATTCCACCAAGCAGCTGGTGTACTGGTCGGTGTGGTGGGCGCTGGCCACCTGCGGGTACAACCAGACAGTCAACTACGTCCAGGTGCTGTGGGAACACGTGGAGCCCTCCCACAACTTCACGGTCTACAACGGAGGGGTGGAGGCTGTGTCAAATCGGTTTGGTGAGTATAGCTCCCGTAGACATCTTTAGACTTCAAACAAACCCAGTAAACAAAGAGTCCAAAAGACGTCCTCAGATGACGGCTCAGATGACGTCTTTCTTTTCTGGACGCCCTAGAAAGACGTAATCTGGACGTCCTAGAAAGATGTCACCTGGACGTCCTAAAAAGACGTCATCTGGACGTCGTAGAAAGACGTCATCTGGACCCACAAGTTTGTGAAAATATACTGAGGAAAATACATTACAGAATGTTGTTATTTATCCAAAATAACACGAGATAAAGAATCATAAAGAGTTGATCAGTTCAGATAAACGTAAGTGTTCCCTAAAGGTGCGGTGACGGCCTACGGAATAGGCTTCACGCAGGTGGACTGGGCCCAGTGGGGGGAGGTGGCTCTGGGGTCCTTCTCTGGGCTGGGGGCCGCTGCACTCTTCCTCATGACCTTCACCAGCAGCATCTGGGTGTGCTACGCCGGTTACATCGTCTTCAAGTGCTTCTACATGCTGCTTATTACCATAGCCATGTGAGTTTTTC